>NC_088980.1:113607749-113630249 GCF_963932015.1 Anas acuta | reverse complement strand
GTCCAAATACAAAATTTTAGATACAGTTTTTAGTGATATTTCTGGGAACAGGAAATATGTCCCATGCGGAAGGAAAGACAGTGATACAGATTTCCCCCCCCCCCCCCCCCTTTTGGAAAATAATTCTTGAAATGCAAGCAGAGTAATGGCAAGACAGTTACATATTTGTTTAACAAGCTGTGTCACTTCAAAGAATCTGTACCATATTCTAATGAAGCGCTAGACCTGCTCCATCAGAGCTATTTGCAGGTAAATGCAAATATTTTTCCTTTGGGAAAGAAAAAAAAAATAAAAATTAAAAGTCCTTAATTTGTGGTTGGTACTAATCCCTGGTACTAATTTTATCGTCATACTCTGCCTGCCAGTCTCATGGTGCCCACACAGTCTTATTTGCAATAGAAGGTATTTTCTTTCATGTCATTTCTCTATACTGGAAAGAAAACTAAACATTGAGACTAACAATCACTATGCAGAACAAAAGATTTTAAAATACCAAGCTCTACCTATCACCCAGTAATCTCAACTTTTTTCCTCGTGGCACAATAGAACTAAGATCTTGTTGGTTCAGGAAAGGACATCATTTGAGATAGCACAGATATTTTTTTCTATAGTCAGTAATCCAAATCCCCAGATTTTTATAGCAACATCTAGCTAGGCACAAATCCATCTAAAGCCATGTAGAGATGTTAGTTGTTAACACTTCCACCACAGTCATTGGGATAGTACAAATACCTATATATCAGAAACATTTGGGTGTCCAGCTTGCAGAATTTTGAAGAAGCTTGAATAGATGACTAGATAGATATTTTACTGATTCATTGCAATGAAAGATACAACACTTCCGTGATTTTCATATGGTGGATGACAATATTTTGAAAGAACAAATTGTTTATTGCATAAATCCAAAAACATGGAGTCTTTGCTTCTTTCAATACAATACATGAAGTGTCAATAAATTATTTCTGAATTGGAGGAGCTCAGCAGGTGTCCAAAATCTGCCAAAATTCCTCCCTGCATTGTAATAAAGCTTATCAGAGTTGCAGAAGAATAATTTAATTTTATTTATTCATCTTATTTTATTTTATTCTGTTAATCTTTGGTATAAAAAATAGTTATATAGTTGTCAGGGAAATCATTTTCAATTCAGTCATTCTTACAACTGAAGTTGATATATATCTCAAAAACCACTACAGTTAACACAATAAAAAGAGATATGCTCTAAAAAAAAAAAAAAAAAAAAAAAAAAAAAAAAAAAAAAAAAAGTTGTAAAGTTGTAAAGGTAGAGAAAAAGAGAAAAGTGCTGCTTTTAAGGGGACAAAAAAAGATGAAATCTGTCTCTTGACAAAAATTCTATATTACACACATCGATCAAGATTTTGGATATCTCAGTTAGTTTATAAGGCTAACAATTTAGTCTCTCCATCTTCTCCCATGATCAATGAGCTTTTAAAACTGCACCCAGCCTCAGTTCTACTGTTTAAGATGACCAACTTTTTGAACTCCAAGGAAGATCTATCTTTTCCTCAGTGTGAATTTCCTATTTCTAGCCTATAATACTCATACTGTTCATGGTGACTGGATCTAGTATATCAAACAGTGATGCAGATGATGAGATCATTTTTTCTCTATTCCTTCAAATTTCTTAGTGAATATGTCTAGTAGATCTCAGCACAATTTTTTGTCTAGATGACTTTTCCTTATTCTATGTAAAGACAAAATGATGAAACTCAATACATTATATTTCTAAGAAACATTCATTTTATAATAAATAAATACAATGTATAATATTCACCTTATTTTCTCATAAAGCTCAAACATAACACATTTATTGCAATACTGGGTAAAGGTTACAACCCCATCTCCATTGCATACAATCTTCAAAATTTAAACAGCTTTTAAATAGTCATCCCTAAATTATCAGCATTTTTGAATTTGAACTATTATACTGATGTGAATGAAAAGAAGAAACTGTAAAATTTATGTGTAAATGTCAGTCAGGCCTTTTAAGGTACATGGTCAGAAGATTTCTTTTGGAAGTACAACATGTTTTTACAAATAATTTGTTTGACTTCATAAAATTTTTCAGGAAAAGCTGAAACTATCTGTAATTCATAGCTGGCTTTTCTAACAAAAATTATAATTTGAAATGAGTGCATGGCAACTGTCATGGGAATAGGTAACTGGAATT
The DNA here is from genome assembly GCF_963932015.1 of Anas acuta. NCBI lineage: Eukaryota > Metazoa > Chordata > Aves > Anseriformes > Anatidae > Anas > Anas acuta. Next base: position 113,628,061 of record NC_088980.1, on the reverse strand, counting down.
ACCTGTGCTTCTTCATGTGGCATACATTCTAATGAGAAAAGAAAAAGAAGAAAAGGTACAAAGAGGTCTGTATGGCATCCATTAATATGGCTTCAAGACAAAATAATAATGGAATCTTCCAATGCGTGGGAAGAGAGAAATTATTTGAAGCCAATTGTCTGAAGGTGGAGCAAGTCTAGACACCCTCACTACTCTTCCCCATGCATATAAATATTAATTGCAAATCTTCCCATTCCAAAGGAATTCCAAATAAAAAAAAAAAATAAATGGATACAATCTCCTTTTAAGAACTTATTTAAGAACTAAGTCTTACTTTTGTTATATGATGTGTTCTGATTCTTATAGTGTAAGAAGAATATGAAAACAAGGTTATAGGTTTCAGATAGACTCGTCTGTTTCATATTATAGCTAATTTATTCTGTGTTTATCCACTTACTATAGCAAGATATCTTAGACAGTCCTTCACCATCTGTGAATATTCTGGCCTTAATGGCTGAGATCTTCAATGATAACTGCATAGAGTGATAACTGCATAGAGAAAGACCACCTTGAACATGCATCCGAATGCCCCAAGAGCTCTTCTGAGGAGATGTAGACTTACCAAAAACTGATGGAGAAATTACCATCAAAAGCTTAGCAGTAAAGATTACCCTTGTAGCATTTAGGATATAGGATTCCTGAGGATACTTATTATTAGGGATATTTATCATAAGGATAAATAAAAAGGTATTTTTCTGAGCTTCACATGAACGTGAATAATCAGATTGAAAGCAGCAAAATGAAATACTAAAATTGGATTACATCATAAAATAAAAGTCTCAGAACGGATTGATACTTATTCCTGGTAATTTTGTTATTTTCCAGAAGTGGCACAGTTCAGTTATTGCAGATAGCATAGACAATCTTATGCCTTAGTGTGAAAGAAAGAGCTTAAAGTACTCAGAGCTGAAAAAACAAAACATAACAAAACAAAACAAACAATAGAAAACAACAGTAGAACTGGTCTCTGCTGGAAAGCCTTATCATGCTTTAATACATTGACTACAGACTAAAGGAACTCTCTGAGCTGACAGCTAAGTAAGCAATAAAATATATTAAAACCTATTGTGAAGTGTTGCATGTTTGAATTATTTTCTTTCACTGAAGACTTCATTAGGAATTTCCTTTATTTATTTTTTTTTTTTTAAGAATTAAAAAAGTATAAAAAAGGTTGACAAAATTGGGTTAACTGCCACAGATATCTAAGCATATACCTGATTAGTGGACATGAGTAATGCTTCTGAATGTGCAGAACTTGGGCTTAAGTGTGTAATTCTAAAATGCACTAAAAGCATTAGAGCATGTATTAAAGCAATATTAATCTTGAATATGTATGTGCATATGCACATGCAAACACACACTTTTTTTTCCTTAAATTGAAGATATGCAATGACAAATCTGCCTCAGTTCAAAACCTATCTTTATACCACTGTTGTCTCATAACAAAGAACATTGAATCTACATTAAAATAAAAGTTTTATTCTCCAAGGAGAATGAAGACTTAGAGAACTAAATCTTGTATAACATATGAAATGCCTATGTATACTTGATACATAGGACACCATTAGGTGCTCTGTCAATGTCCAAATACAATTTTCTTTTTCTTTTTCTTTTTTTCAAATGAGTCAGTCAGAAACCTCTGATAGCACCATTTCAAATGCAAATAATTCTGTTCCAACTGCCTCTTTACATTAGCTAAATGAAGTCATCAGTAAACAAAATTGGAAGAAATCTTAACACAACTGCTGTAAACAACTTTAAAAGTTTTATATCCCAAAAGATTAAAACCGTTAGAAGACAGTTCAGATTCACTGGAGTTGTTCACCACTGATAGAGTTTATAGTCAAAAAATAATCTCTCTCATCTCACCCAAACCGATACTGGTCACAGCAAATTATAATCAAAGATAGATATCTTGGAGGGTGATAATACCATTAGATTTAAGGAATTAAAAATACATGAAACTTTTGAGTTAATGAACAGGGTCCTTAACTGCTCATTTAATTCAAACAGCTGTTTGTTAATGCCCTAAGCAGTGTCATAAACTGTGAAAATACTGTTGAGTGCAAGACACTAGTTAATGCTATAAAGCAACACATGCTCTAATATTAAAAGGATTTAATGGGATTAATAGAGAATAAAACATTAACTCCCTATTATGATGTTTTTAGGACCCAAGGGCAAATTCTGGCTAAAAAGGACTCTGGTTCTAAAAGCACAAAAAGTAAACTATAGCACTGTACAGCAAATCATGGCAATTTTATGCTCCTGAAAAAAAGTGGAACCCTGATAAGATCACATCTGTTCCAATCACAGACTGGATAAAATCACTGTTTACTAAAGTCCTAAATAACTAAATATGTGGAACCCCAACAAGATCCCATCTGTTAAGACTACAATTTGGATAAGGTCCCATTACAAAAAAATCTATATAATAACATATTCACTACAAAATAATGATTTTTTTCCTTCAGTTTCATAATTTCTTTCATAGAACATACTATTATAAAAATCCTCCAGCATAATTAACTGGCTTGATGAACATTAGTAATGTATTAGTATTTGGATTGTCAATTCAAGAAGCAACCAAAACCTATTCTCAGTGTTTTAAGCTATATAGCCTCTTTCACGTGTTCTTAATTCTAGTTATTTCAAATATATCTATACAACAATTTTTTTTCATTACCAATGCAATGATGACAAGTTTGATATACATTGTATTCAGTTCACTAGTAAATTACAAAAGGTTATTACTTTCAAATGTAACTACTACTTTTTCTGTTTCTATTCTAAAAAAAAATATATTTTTCTGGGAAAAGCAAACAAACAAATAAATAAATAAGGTGTGTGTGTGGCAAGGAAGTAGGCTAAGTTTACCTTTATAACCAAAGCATATTTGAAAGTTTATAGTAGTAGCAGTATTTTATTTTAATTAAAAGTTTATACAGATATATTATATAAAGTCTATTTCAAGCACATGATCTTTTATTAATAAGTCATACAACACAAAAGAAGAATTAAGAATGTGGGCTTTCTTCCAAAGAGTGAAGGAAGCAAGGTTAAACATTGCTATCACTTTGTATTGTCCTCCAAAACAATATTAATTGGTTTCTAAAGTAGCAGACAAAATGTTATGTATATCTGTCTTTTCAAATTGAATAAATAAATAAATAATATCCTAGCAATATCTTATAAGCAATATAATTAGAATTCTCAAGTCATCTCACGTATTTAAGACTCTCAAACATAAATAATAATTTGTAATTGTACTTGTGCAATAGATATTTACATCTGGAAATCTCGGGTTATGACTTTTAAGAAATTACAGGTCTAGAAACAGTAGAGCCCTCATTTTTAATGAACGTGACTACTCATGGACACTAAAAAGCCACTAAAAGCTGTGAAGATTCAGCATTTCTCCTTATCTAGAATACATATTTTCTGTGCCTAGTACCTCAAAATGAAGTTACATAAAATCAGTCACATATGCAGAAGGTAAGAACAATTTACTTCTGCAAAGTAGTGGTCTTGATTGAAAGGTTGTCTTCAGATTTTCACATATCATCTTTTCCCTCTAGGCTTGCATAAAAATATAGCAATTTATAGAGTGAGGGAGTGAGGAAAAAAGAACAAAGAAACAAAGAAATATAGTTCTCCGCATTTAAATAAACTCTACATATTTAGAAATGCTGGCCAGAGGTGGTATTTTGCTGTTGCTTGTTTTGGTTTTGATTCTGTTTTGTTTTATTTTATGTGAACATATAGATCAAAAGAAGGTTCCTGAATGTTTATACTAGACTTAATTGACAAGACCATTTCCCTGACCCCTTCTGGCAGGTAAAATCATCCTGACTTTTTGTCTTGGACATGCGCATTCTTCCCTATAGACCTTCTTTTCCATTTAAAACACAATATTGAAAAGATTCCTCCTGACATTTTTTCCCACCTCATCGTGCAACATATTCTCCATGAAACTGCTTTTTTCCCCATCTGAACTTGTTTCTACTCACTGAGTCCTTAGAACTTGCTTCCCTATTAAGCTCTTGTGGCTGCATTTTGTGCATTTTCTAATCCTCATGATGCTCATTCCAATTTGGAGGTCATCACTTAAAAGTTAGCATTTTCCAAAAGTTACATCATAATATTTTCCAAGTGTTACTACATATCTTGAGGTTTTGCAATGCAGATACATAGGCTTGCATTAAACACACAGCAACCATGTACAACTTACTAGAAAATGCTGGACATCTTTCCTACCGAAGGCAACTACTGGCGACTGCAAAGTCACTTTATTTAAGATTTTCTCCCACACATAGGCCCACAAATACTCCCTGCTTCTTAATAGAAAGATCATTTAGTATTTTTTCATCAAAGCAGCAGTTATATTTTACATCTCAACACTTTCAACTATTTGTTTTTTGTGATAGTACTTAGTCGTGCTTATTATTGAATAGTAACTTTAAGCTTGGTCTGGCTGGGATGGAGTTATATTTTGTTGTAAATTTTGGGATGGTGTTGGGTTTCATATTAGTGACCAGAACAGCTGAGAACACACTAATGTTTTAGCTGTTGCTGAATGATGTTTGCATAGCACCAAGGAATTCTGTTTCTTGCTCTGCTGCCACACATTGAATTAGATTTGGGGTGTGCAAGAGTTTGGCAGGCCATGTAACAAAGCAGATGATCTGAGCTGGCCACAGAGATATTCCATGATGTATAGCATCATGCTCAACAATAAAGAGGGAAAAATGGGGAGTTTATTGAGGTTAGCCATCTTTTGCTTGGGAATTGACCAGGCATAGTCTACCCGTGGAAGATCGTGAATAATTGCCTATGCATCACTTGTTTTATTTTTTATTTTTTATTTTTGTCCTCACTTTTTTTCTCTTCTCCTTTACTTATTAAACTTTTTTTTTTTTCTTTTTCTAAATCTCAGCCTACAAGTTTTCTTGCTTTTATTCTTCCCTTCCTCTTCCCCAGTCCCACTGGCGATAGGGTAACTGAGTAAGCATCTGTGTGGGCTTACCTGACATCCAGGGTGAGCCCTTGACAAAGTTAGATTATAGAAAACAAGCCAGTAGTTCAAAATAAGGTAGATTCAAGCATTCAAAAAAAAGAAGCCAAACATTATTTCTTGGTGTGTCTCAACTTTTCAATATTTTTATAAACGATCTGGATGTAGGAATAGAAGGTATTTTGAGCAAGTTTGCTGATGACACCAAACTTGGAGGAGTTGTGGACTCGAATGAGGGTGGAAAGGCCTTGCAGAGGGATCTGGATAGGTTGGAGAGCTGGGCGATCGCCAACTGCATGAAGTTCAATAAGAGCAAGTGCCGGGTCCTGCACCTGGGACGGGGAAACCCTGGCTGCACGTACAGACTGGGCGATGAGACGCTGGAGAGCAGCCTAGAAGAGAGGGATTTGGGGGTCGTGGTAGACAGCAAGTTGAATATGAGCCAGCAGTGTGCCCTGGCAGCCAGGAGGGCCAACCGTGTCCTGGGGTGCATCAAGCACGGCATCGCTAGTAGGTCAAGGGAGGTGATTGTCCCGCTCTACTCTGCGCTGGTGCGGCCTCACCTCGAGTACTGTGTGCAGTTCTGGGCACCACAGTATAAAAAGGACATAAAACTGTTGGAGAGTGTCCAGAGGAGGGCTACGAAGATGGTGAAAGGCCTGGAGGGGAAGACGTACGAGGAACGGCTGAGGGCACTGGGCCTGTTCAGCCTGGAGAAGAGGCTGAGGGGAGACCTCATCGCAGTCTACAACTTCCTCGTAAGGGGGTGTCGAGAGGCAGGAGACCTTTTCTCCATTAACACCAGTGATAGACCCGCGGGAACGGGGTTAAGCTGAGGCAGGGGAAATTTAGGCTTGACATCAGGAGGGGGTTCTTCACGGAGAGGGTGGTTGCACACTGGAACAGGCTCCCCAGGGAAGTGGTCACTGCACCGAGCCTGTCTGAATTTAAGAAGAGATTGGACTGTGCACTTAGTCACATGGTCTGAACTTGGGTAGACCTGTGCGGTGTCAAGAGTTGGACTTGATGATCCTTAAGGGTCCCTTCCAACTCAGGATATTCTATGATTCTATGAAAATAAATTCCTACTAGGTTTCATAACTAGTACCTGGCTGCAGTGTTGCAAGATCTTTGAGTAACAGCCCTACGTTATACTTATTCAATGCCTTTATGGCTTTGTCAATGAAGGACATATGACCAGTCATTTAAAAAATAAAATAAAATTCTAGACTTAGTAAAATTTGACTCTTTGAGACAGTGAAGTTTATACCACTGTGAAAGAGCCCTTGTTGTGGAAACTTGAGGAGATCCTATAGCCTTATTTTTTAGGGTTTAGAAATGTGAAAACGAGAATGAATGATGATCTTCTGAAAACCTATCACATCAGTATATGAGGGATTTGGGAATGTGATTTAGCCTAAAACTCAGGAAAGGAGTCTCTGCCAAGAATATGTAGAAGCTGAAAACAACAACAACAAATCAAATAAAAGAGCAACAGCAACAAAAACAGACACAGAAACTGTAAAGGAAACAATGAGACTTAAGGAGAGATAGCAAATAGCTGTAATAAATTTCAGGAAAGAAGGATGGACGGAAAAACTTCAGTCTGTTTTGTAGGCATGAATTTAACAAACCATTCTCACAGGAAAGAGCCCTTAGGAAGGGAAGGACATAGATTGTACACAAGAGGAGACAAATAATTCTTAAAACTTCTGAGATGGAATCAATACATTAAAAAGTTACCCAGAGGTGAACCAGTGTAGTTTGTACATCCTGGATTCCTGGGCCAAAAGGTTTAATTCCACATAGTACTCACAATATTCTAGACTGTAGTCTATTTTAAACGGTGTAAAGAGAAAACAAACAGGTCTTTCTGGCTAACTTTTCTTCATTCTAACTTAATATTAGAGACTGAATACCATTTAACCTGATGAATGAATGGACAAGAAAGAGACTCCTGGAGACAATCATTGCCATGCCCAACTTCAAAGAAAATTCAGTGGTATTAATACGGTTAGCAAAGAAAAATATGAGCACACAAAACCAAAAGTCCAATAGGGACACATTTAGAATTCACATGTACGGTATGGAGAACAAATATTAAAGCTGTCATCTGTTAGAAAAACTACAGGTGGCACAAGCACTGTTATATAGAGTAGTATAGCATATCAGATGTCACACATCTAAAAAAAATATCTAACTGGGGCCAATATTGGTGGTTTTACAACATGGATAACAAAGCTTTCCATTAAATCTCATTCTTGCCTCAAGAGGGGAAAAAAGTAAAAAAGAGTGAATAAAGAAGATTGCCTTGTGGAGTTGAGGGTGCCTTGGATTAATACTTTGGAAGTTTTGAAATTTTACTCAACCTCGGTGTTTGTCAAATTCACAAGGTGAAACAGGTATTGGATACACACATACCAGTAATTTCCATTTGCCTTCCTCCAAAACAACCGTCCCTATTATCAAGGTCAAACTATGACCCAGAAGTCTGTAGTCAATATATCCACCACTATGACAGGACCCCACACATCAAACTCTGGCACATTTATTCACTTTAAGAAAAAGACTTAGACAGCTCTCCCTCAAAGGTCTGGCAAATTTAGGCTCTTGTTACCATAACTAATACAAATATGTGTGAGAACTTTAGGGCAAAAAAATGTTCCTTTTTAGGAACATTTAACATTGCAATTTGTGCAGATGTTAAATTGAAAGGGAGCAGCTCTGACTTTATATTTATGTCAAAAAATAAGTGGTTTAGGTTGGAGGGAAGTGAAGAGTCATAGGGATGAGAAATACTGTAAGAGGTAAGTTGGGATGGAGAGTTTTAAAGCAGTATGGGAGTAATGACTGTAGATGAAACCATACAACAGGTAAAAATCTGGAGGGATGAAATTAAAAAATGCTATGGTAGAAAAGTATGAAGAAACTTTAGACTATAATAAGGAAAGAATGCTTATCCAAATAACTTCTAATGACATTCATTCAAATCTTAAAGCATTCCAGTTTCTTATTTGAAAGGAAAAAGGGAGAGAAAGGGCAAAAGCAACCTTTTTATACCCTAGCTCTATGTATATCCATTACTATTTATTTATTTATGACAAGAAGGTCAGGTTATCTCAACGTACCATTTTAAAAATAGGTAAATTAAAGGCAAAAACACATATTTAGCTATATAGAGGGATTTACACTGGAGCAGAATCTTTACAGAACTAGCAAAGAGAATCTTCATGAAATTATAATTAATCTAATCAATAATAATTTTATTGTTTCTACACAAGACTGAAGTGTTCTTAATGTATTTATATACTGGGATCTTCTCAGTAGTGTCTTTGAGCTTGTTAATTGTTACCCTCACTGATAAATATACTATGTTGCTCATTGAATGACTTATATATTATGAACCTATCCTAATTAACACTACCTATAATTATGTGAAATTCTTCTGAAATGATTTTACTAACAATATTAATAATTTTTGTAGTTGTCACAGCTGCCAAAAAGGAAAAAAGTAAAAAAATAAAAAAGGAAATGCTGAAGTAGACAATGCAGAAATACTTAATCATGACTCAGAAGAGAACACTCTCAGATTTTTTAAGCACTGAATTCACATTAAAGGTGACAGTCTAACAGCTTTAGTTCACTAATGTATTTAAAAACCTGTATTGTCATATAAACAAATACTAAAAAACCCTTGTAGTAGTAACTTATCTGGGGTTTTGTTGCCTACAGCACTTTCACTAAACAGAGTTCAGAAACTCCAGTGACAGCAAACAGTCCAAGATTAAAGGATCACTGAAGCAAGGCTTTAATCAACATCTGTAAGAAAAAATTCTTCCATTTCAGAGCCTAAGTTTTCCTCCTGAAAGACTTATGACTGAGCAGAAACAATTACTGAATCTCTTGCTAACACTGTGTTTAGCCACATACAATAAATCAGCTCTGTCAAAGTTGAAGGTTTGGGGTTTGAATGGAGAACTTGATGGTAACCTTGAAGCTGAAGCTTCTGGAATAGCTGGTAGGGAAGACTAAAATCTTGGAATTGTGAAACCAATTTGGAGCAAATAGAGTTCTGTTAACTAAGTGTTCTGATGATCTCCTGTAGAGGATGCAATAATGAGAAAGAAATATATACAATCACATTACTTCAGAAGGGACCAGTGAGTTGTCTGGGAAACAGATGCTTTGCAGGAAATTGAAAAAATTTTCCTTTCCAACAAGAAGATAAGAGAGAACCCTTATTTTCAGAAATCTAAATAAAAATATCCTTTATAATCTGTCCACTTAAGCAATTGGCAAAATTAAGCACATTTTCCTCACACTGTCTAAAACATAAGTTACTAACAATGCAGCAAATACAAGAGTAGGTATGCAATAAATATTACCCTTGGAAGACACTTTTTCTAACACTACTTGGAGATGAGTTAGACAGTGTCTGTTATATGTCCAATAACTGTAGTGATTTGTTTCAGTAACTTCACAGTCTGGCTCTCAGTCATTGGAAAGATCCAAATATGGAAGAATTTTATCATCCTCTTTTTTAGCTAAGATTCCCAGACATGTACACATGTACATTACTTTTTTTGTTGTTTTTTGTTTTTTTTGTTTTTCACAGTTGTAAATGTATTAATGGTCCTATTAAGACAGACAAAAGCCATATTCACCATGCCTGCCATTTTCCCAAGGAACATTGTATTCATTTGTGAACAAAGACTCTTTATCCCAAACATAGCATCCAGTACTGCTTGTGCTGATGCTGGAATCAGCTTTTCTCCTGAAAATTGTTCAGTCTATGTGCAAGAATTCCACATTACATGTTGCATGGTAAGGACTATATGAATATGCTAATCAACCCTGCACATAGGTCAAATTTCTCATAAAAATCAAGTATTCTGGGTTTGTTAGACCACTGTATAACCTCAGTTATAACTAGACAAAATTAAAGTAGAAAATGATCTTAACCCAGCAAAACACAGTGGAGTAATTGCTAATAGAATCAGAACAAAGCTACAAAAAATAAAAATAAAAAATAAAAAATATGTATTATCTGTATCTGAAACTTTCACTCTGTTCTTGACTCCTGCCTCAAGATATTCAAGCAAGTTATTCAGTCAGTTTTTGAGGCTTGTGGATAAGATCAAACAAGCACTTGGCCTGTCAGAGTAAGATTCTGGCAAAACAACCTATTTGTTTCATTAAGCTTTCTTATTTACTCTTACTTTTAATTATGCAGACAGTGAATACAAATGAACCATGAAAGGTAGATTGGGCACCCAATGTTCCATCTTCCCTATAGTACATTTGGACATAGCATTGCATGCATGTGTCATTTTATTTCCTTCCTTTTCTTTTTTTTTTTTTTTTTCCTCTGTACAGATAGCTATTTTGTACTAGTGAGAAATAGAGAATAAATAACATCCAAAAATTTTGGATTTTTTTTTTTTTTTTCAGTTTTGACTGACTTTCATAATCTAGCACAAGTGCACGAAGAAAGGGCTTTTCAACAGACTCACTTTTCCAATCAACACCTTTATTTTATGACAAGATATCAAAAATCATATAGCATCAGAAACAGTTAGTTAGTACAGAAATATCTTATTAACACAAAAGTAATTATCCTGTCCCCAGTTCTTCATTACAATCTATCAAGATACCCAATGTGGCAGAAAACAGATAGGTATCAGAAGTGCTCGATTTATATGGTGAAAGTTAAAACTCTGGCAGTTTTAACAATAATGACATGCACACCTGAATTACTTAAAAAAAAAGCCAAAAACAAAAATCAGTATAAGAGAAAGTAATTTTTTCCGAATTTTTGTTCTGTGTTTTAATTCAAGACACTACTCTTTAAGCTGCTTAAATCTTGTGAAAAAGGGGATTCATACTTATTCTGAGTAAAATAGGAAGAAAAAATAGGAAAAGCACTTACAGAAACAAGGTGTATTGAGGCGGTGTCCATGGACTGTGCAACTCTCTGGTTACAAATGTTTTTTGAAGCACTTGAACAAGCAATATCTATTCATCCAATTTATTCACATAGCTGCCATAAAAGGCTGTCTTCTGTTTTGGGATTTTCTAGGGATTTCCCACATTTTGGCAGAGATATGATTCATTGACTTTTTAAACAGTGGACAGAAGGGTGCTTAGCATTTGTGAGGTTATTCATAAACATTAGCTTTATACACAGACAGTTAGTCTCTTTAAAATGCTTTCATAACACATGAAAAAAAAAAAATTACATCAGAAGAAAGCTAAGAATAAATAAATAATTCCTTGGAATCACTCTTGAAAAGAGATCCTTGATGAAAAAGGATGGACTAACCATCTCCACCTTCTCTTAGGGACTAAAAACATCTTCCCACATATATAACCCTACCTAATTTTGCACACACACTCTATTGCTCAGAATTTGTAAACAGTGTACTTTCCATCCTCCGTATTATCCATTAGCAGCAATCCAATTATAAGAATACAAAATGACACATTTTCTTACATTTTCCGTATTTCTTTACTTCCTCAGCTGTCACTACTTCTATCCTGAGAGCCTCCAATTCTCACCATTGCTAAGTACAAACATAGAAGATAAAACCAAATCCTTCAGTGAAAGATGATGTATGATGTGACAAGTCATTTCTAGGGAAAAAAAATCACCATAGGCTAATAGACATCCGATAATGTTCATCATATGTTGATATGATATGATATGATATGATATGTACTACATCTAGCATCAAGCTAGAAGACATAACTTTCTTACACATCAAAGAATCAGAAGGACTTACAACTAAGCTTGGATTTTTCTTAACTGAAATGGTACCAAGACCTGTAGCCATCTTCATCTAGCCATTAAATGCTGAAAGTCAGATTCTTGAATAGCTGTACTCTACAGCACTATATAAACTACAAATTTTAAACAAACAAACAAACAAAAAAAAAAAAAAAAAAAAAAGAAAGGCTTTTTCAAGTTACTAAATATGAAAGCATTTATCATACCTGGTTAGTATCTACTGATGCAGAGACTTTGAACTTCTGGTTATCTAATAAACTAGTGTTATCAACACTTTAGATTTTAGCAATCTCACATATTTTGATAGCCATAGGTTTTTCTGACCCCACTCAAACACTTTTTTGATATAAAAATAAATAAACAAATAAACTAAATAGCTAATACATTAAAATGACAAATCAGAACTTGTTAGAAAGTATCCTTTAACATCTCTGTATAAAGTCTAATATTTAAGTTTAATTTTCAGTCCACAGTACTCAGGAATGCAGATGCAAAGAAAGGTAAAGAGAAAGATGGATAATAATAGTCATTAATTTTGTCACTAAACAATGAGGCATAGCCTCCCAGTTTTTATCGCTGCTGTCAAGATAGAATATTAGTATTAAACTTTGCTTTCATATGTATACTGTGTTTCCACACTCATTTGTATTACAAATAGTATCAAAAATGGTTACTACAAAGGAAAATCTAAAGGCTGAGAAAATTCTTGATAAGATAGCTTGAACTTCATATCTAGAGCCTGTAGTATGGAAAAGATAAACATAAATCTTTACTATAAATATTTCTTAATCTTGTGGGATCTATAAGATTGCCACTGAAAACCTGAAAATGATCTGTGATAGTCTTGCCTGTATGAATAATCATGTTTTGAATTTGTATTTTTTTAAAAAAGGTTAATAAATTTCAAAACAAAGATGTTAAGAAAGGAAGTAAGATAAAAAACTAAAGTGACTTTAAAAGCTATGTTATTAAGTACCAGGTCAGATTTAAAAAAAAAAATCAGGAATATCAGACTTTCAACATACAAATAGCACTGAAGAACATCTGTTAGTAAAGCAGAATTGGAATCATTATTGTCTTTGTAACCCTTTTACATATTGGATAGTTTTAGGGAAGGCAAATGGAGCAAAACAAGATTTCTGTTCACAGCAGAGACATAAATATTTATTTTCAGATACATATATGTGTGCTACTATAAAGTTTTATCAGCATTCAATATAGCAAAAATAAGTAGAAAAAAAGAACAAGATTTTCACTTTCTATAAAGACATTTACTGTTGTCAGTAACTAACTCTTGGACACTATGGCACACAAATATTTATCCCAACAGCACACACCATGTATACTAGTTCCTAATTTACTGAGCAAGATTACTGACAATGTATTATTTTTCAGATTCTCTTAATCTTCAGAACTGCAACTCACAGCTTTCATTTAAACCTGCTCTAACACACCCTCATGTGTTTATTAGCAGAAAAAAAAAATATATTTTTAATGAAAAAGAAATAGCTGTAAAAGTAAAATGAAGAGTAGATTGAAAGTAAGGCAATAGGAACTTCTTTCCAGACTATGCAAAGAAAGAACTGCCAGCTGTGACTTTTGAGGTTCTCACAATTGAATCCATGGATGTGGAGAGACGGTTACCTGGTAAGTGAATGATGTGTTGCATGTGGTTTCAGCTTCAATCTTATACCACATAGAATAGTCAGTTTTGGAGCAAAGTAGCTTTGCTAATTTAGATGCAGAGATGTTCTATTTGTTGGACATGAAAGACAGCATTAAGAGCTGATTTTAAGGATGGGTATCTTAGAATTTGCTGAGTGAGAAGCAAATACTACAAACCACTCAAGCCAAGAATATAAGTTCCAATGTTGTTAAAGCTTTTTAACAAACAGGTTTTTTTCAGTGCACAAACTGGGAGATACAGATATCAAAGTTCTCTCCTTTAGCTCTGCTTTGAGAATAATACAATTTCAATACAAAGAGTAACCTTTATAGATTAAAAATAACTAAGTATTTATTATGGTAATATAGCATGGCTACTTAAAAAATGAACGTTTATTTTGGAAGGTGTGTCTGAAAGATATATATAAAAAGTGTTTCAAGGCCCTCTCCCCTCCAAGGATCTTGAAAGTTAAATAGTTCTTTTCTCCCCAATGAAAGACTTAACTAAAATAAGCAGTATGAACAAATCTCCAACTGTGAACTAATTAAAGACAATTCCCTTTCATGGTTTTCCCACTAAATGTCATTTGTGATTTTATTTTGCTTTCCCAAGTTTGTCTCACTTTACATATCCATCCTCTATAAGATTAATACAAAATACCAATTATTTAAAATGCCAGAAAATATAAACAAGATCTAGGAAAGTTAGCATCAGCATTTATTAAAAGTCCTGTGGGACAATAAAATTTTAAACTGTGAAAGTGTGTGCAATTCCAAACTAGTAGTATTCTTTGATTTTGCCAGACAATAACAAAACAATCAAACAAAAACAAAAAATACAACAAAAAGAGACATCAAGAACCCATTTTTATTTATCTGCAGTTATAAAAAGAGTAGTATGCAAGTACTATAATGCTCAAATCACCCTATGAAATATCTACACTACTCTATATTAACCAAAGTTTTCACTATCTCCAAAATGATGATCAAATGACCTCGTATCACATGGCTGGTGCAGATGCAACTGTGCAATAGGGGTTCTGCATTTTATTCACACATAAATATACTTATGGTCATAGAAGTCTGGGAACATAATATCTTTTCTTACTAATTGATTTGTTCTGTCTAAGGTTAGGCACCACCGCATTAGTATAATAAAGAAATGCCAGAATTCAAAATCTGACCAATGAAGATATAATTTGTCTTCCAAAATTTAATCAGGTAGTTCTTACTCTTCTAAGCCTTCTGAGCAAACTTTGTTAGTGCCATAAGAGCAGTTTAGTTATCCCCCTCTCCAATCAAGAATTAGAAAATGTAAAACAGGCTATTACATCTACCTATAAACCAAATCTATATTGCACTGCAAAACTAAGATTTTGTCTTAATTACACGCACAAATAAGGCATTCAATATAGAACCCCCTACCTAACTGATATCAATCATGAAAGAAGATATCATATTTATACTCTGAAGTACTTTGTTCATCAAGCCTACAATAGCATAGAGAGGTCTTGCCTATGTATTTAATGCAGAAGCATTTAACCATCATCCCCACCACAGCTGAAAATATCTTCTACTGCTAGAGAGATTCATGAAACCTGAGAAACCTCTAAAATTGAAGAAAATTAAGGACAGCTGACAAGCTAATCAGTTCTTACTGATACTGTTTATAACATGAAGAAGTCATAGTAAGAGGTATCTTCAAATATTTACTCAATACAGTTATGACAATATTTTAAAAGTTAACAGATGTATTGTCTATACCCATTTGCACACACAATGCCCTAGATCAGAAACTGAAACAGAAAAGCTAAATACAGCTTTAGATAAATTCAACCTGTGTTCAAAACATAAGCTTGCTTATTGCCAGTTCCTTAGCTCCAAGAAGTAGGTTTATGAGCTGACAACCTGACAGTATTTCTTTGTTATGACTGGCTGAGGACATCCAATTGTCATACAATAATTTTCAGTAATTAGTATACATATTAGAAGTAACTCATCTTTTCACAAGAACAATGTTCTTTTGGATAAACAATAGCTTCCGCAACACTAAATTATAGAGGCCATGCTACTAATTTATGGTGGGTTACAATTATACATGTTGTGGGCCACAAGCACTCTGTGGGCTGTGTAATGAAGGCCAATAGTTTAAAAACTGATTAGAATTACAAATAATCTGCCAGGTGTTTTCATTGCTGTTATGGAAGACAGAGTGATCTTAGTCTTGAATCTCCAAAGCCAAGCTGAAATAAAGTATTTTGGAAAACTCTTTATAGTCAGTAATACTTCAGAAATATCTCCTTCAAGACAAGTATTATTTTTGTATCACTGTTCAAGAATAAAGGTAGCATAACAGTGGCAGCACTACTGTTAACAAAACTCTCATTGGTCCAAATACACATTGTATTCATCTTGAAAATATGATCAATCTAGTCCTCTTAAACAATCTACGTAACATATTTGGGGGCATGAGATCAACAGAGATTAAGAATAATTACACAAGAATGGTATATTAGATAGCTGGAATCATCCATATTTACATCGAAGGAATAAGTTGCAACTTTCTAACTATCTCACATCATTATATAAAAATTTGAAATCTTCCATTTAAAATAATTCAAAAATAAAACAAAGAAGCTCCCAAATTCCTTTATTTTTCTTTCTACTAGATTTTTGTGCAGAATTTTAGACCTAAGAAAAAATATTGTATTAATACAAGTAATAATTATTTGTGATGATAGCTAACCAACAGCATTACAATAAGCAAATCCTAACCACTAGACCTCAATTATCCAGCTATTTAAAAAATATTATTTACATAACATATAATAATCTGCTTTGAGTTCAACAGAAAAAAAAAAAGGCAATATTTAAATGTTTTAATATTGCACAATATTTTAATTTAGGAATTACTATACTGATGTAAGCAATATCATTTGCTATTTTTCAATAGATTTATGCAGTCCTAGATTAGAAGAGGTTTTGGAGAAAACACTATAGGATTTATTACAGGTCAGAATAGAGGGCATAAAAATATACTTTGGCAGCTGGGATGAGAAAAAAATATCACAATATTTTAGATTTAAAAGATTACCTTTTAACTGTTAAGACTAAAGAGTATTCTGCTATCATACAACTAAGGGTTCAGAAATCTAACTGTCCTGGAAAGTCCTCTGCCCATATAAACATAATTTTTGGAATAAAGAAATGGTAATATCTGTTTCATGATTAAATTATTTATGAATTTCAGATAAATTGAAATAGTTAAACCAAGTGATCTGACAACAAATGTGTATGATTAAATCACTAAGGGGATGTAATTTCTGTGCTCATGTGGGAAATATAACAGTTTTCAGGAGTACTGTATAAGGAACATAAAAAACTTTAAAACAAAAATTATAAAAATCACATTAATGGGATTTAAAGTATCCAAAATATCAAAACTACAACACCATTCATAAGTTAAGAGGAAAACTATTTTACTTTTATTCTCTACAGGTGCAGCTTATTAAATTTTATTTTTTAAGGGACAGTAAGTAGGTATTCTCTAGTTTACAGATTTCCAGTGAGCATATACTAATGCTCACAAAGACCATTAACAAAAATACTTAACATATATGTTAAATTTAACTTTGTCTTAACTTTTTTTTAATTATTATAAATATCAAGCAATTACAAATTGTAGACTAAAATAACCTTATTGAATGTCCACTAACTATAGATTTTTACTTTTCTGCACCTATTTTCATTTTATACTCTACGTATAAGCTTAAAGATAAAGTTTTTAGTATTTTAGTCTGAAACTATTCTACAATATATAGATTTTATATATTACTTAGATACTAAATATTTTTGTTTTTCAAGTTTCTGGTGCATAGACTAACATTTTCTATTAATATACATTTATAATGTAAATGATGTTTTTAAGATGGTATTCTCCAAATGAATAAAAGCTCTGATGGATTAAATCTTTTTACAGAGATACAGCCTAAATAATTACTACATTTGAAACATAAATTTCAAAAATGTACATGGAACATTTGTGCTTAATTTAGAGATCCCTAAAATTTATAAATATTGGTTTTATAATCCAAAATATAACATATCTCCTTACTTGTGACAATTTTTGTGATGCAGCAAGTTTTTTAAAATTAGTTCTTGTCTTGTTCTATATGGTAGAATATCACTATGCAAAAGTGATTTTCTAAACCTTACTGCACCAAAACAATTACAGTCGTGTAAGGTGAAGTGTGAAAAATTCTTAGAAATGGTAAGAAGGGAAGTGAGTTTCAGTATGTGCTTCTGCAAAAGGAAAACTCTGCAAATGGTGCTTTGCAACAGAGTAACAATCAACTCCATTTTGGGAACTCTTTGTGCTTTTAATTATATTTGTTGGCCAGATAAACACAATGCAAAACATTATATAGAAGAAAAAAATAAAGCACCTGCTAATTTAACATTTTAATTAAATTAATATTAACGTTTTACTATTTACTTAAATGCAAAGTTTCTACTGATAATGGGCTGTAGAGATAGAGAGGGAAGATATGGTCTTCATATACTACATATTCTTTTTATTCTACAATAGCTAAAGTATGTTCTGAAAAAAGGAAGGTAGAACCTGAAATACGTATAATGGTCCTACTCTTTATTTAAGTGATCTCTAGGTGGCTTTCTTTTTTTTGTATAAAACTTATTGTAGGATTAGTGGAATAATGTAGAACAAGTTAAAAAAAAAATAAATCAATGTTAGAAGATTAATGTTCATCAAGGACAAAGTCTTCTCTTTACTATGCATTGATTAAATTTTTATTTAGAATTAATCTGGATGTTTACAATTAATTCATTGCAGATTTATGTTATTTTCCTGGTAAAGCCTCAGTAGGAATTTCATCAGTTTTTAGTCAAAAAAGAATAAAAGATTTCCAGCCAAAGTTTTAATCTTGTGATCTACAGTAACAAAATCCATTTCTATCAGACCTGCTAAATCATAATATATGAACAATTCACTTAAGCTTCCACTGACATTTGTCTCAAAACCTACATCAACCTGAGGAAGAACAGGCTGAGCAGACTGAAGAAGATACTTAAGTATCAGTGCAGATATTTGTTCAAATACACTCTAAAACATGCAAAATCTGTTCATGCAGGTCCTTTTACAAAACTGGGCTCTTAATTTGCAACCAGATTGAATTAAGACTGAAGTAACTGTTATGTGTACCTATGGGGCAAATGATCCTCAAACACTCATTTATAGAGCCATTCATGATGTTTGGCAAGAAAGGATTTTTATTTATTTCTTTAATATCCTGTGTTTTCATCCTGTTCTGCTTTGTTTTTAAAGTCTACTATCATTATCAGCCTTACTGCCCAAAACTCAAACTTCCAAAATGACACTCTTTTTAAGTTTTATTTGACTACTCTGCATCACTACCTACTGAAAGATGATGTGCTTATTGAAACACTATTAACCAGTGATGAAACATCTCTGTGCTTGCTTACATGTAAAACAGTTAACAACTACATTAATCTCTGACATGATCAAATACTAATAACAGATTTTCACCACTGTTGATCCACTGGTTTTTGTTTGTTTGTTTGTTTGTTTTTCAATAAAAAGCAATATACCTTGACAAAGAGGGGTGGTATATTTTAGCTTAAAAGCCAAACTCAAATTAAACAAATCTACATAATGTTTAAATAATGATTTTTAGTGCTATTAACTAAGCATAGGTCTGGCCAGCTATTAAAATCTAAACAAAATGTGTATTCAAATCACACCTGTTTCATTCCTCAAAAGTGTTATTTCAGATAATTTAACCAGCGATTCCTCTTAGGGACATATTTTGCTGGGAAATTTAAGGTACTGAGATCAACTTGAGTAAATCATGCAGTTAACTTATTTTTGATAATAGAAAAAATTGGCTGACTGAGAATGCTTAAAGACTGTGGAAGAGCAGAATAGTGGCATTCCATATGTCACATAGACAAGTCTAAACTAACAAACTGGTTATGAACTATCAGTACTGGAACTGCATTGCTAGGAAATATGACAGACAAATCATAGATCTACACAGATTATTATTTTCCATGAATTAATATAAACAGGATGTTTAAGAGTTTTTTTCTTTGTTTGGTTCGGTTCAGTTTTGTTTTGTTTCATTTTGTTTTCAATCCTTCTTTAGCAGGCAGGCATGATCATCAAGCAATAAAACTGTAGAACTGTGTCCTCTTCCTCTTGCCTGTTCTGCACCAAAATAAAATACAGTGGTGTACACAATTTATTGGGTTGAAACAATCCTTTATATTCCCGTGGGGTTTATTTACATCACAGACATAGGCATAACCCAACATTCTGTCTAACACTTAATGAGGCAACTTCTGAAGAAGTATGATTCTAAACATCCTATTGTTCCTAGCTACAACAATCACCCTCTTGTTCTGATTTCACATTCAGAATGGATAGAAAGAAATGAAAATAACTATCTTATAATTTATCAAAATGTCTGCTTTCTTCGGCAAGCAGAGGGAGACAATTCCACTGGAATGGGCTTAAATGTCAACTCCCAACACTCTAAAATCATCCTATCCATGACCTTTAGACACAACACTCTTATTAGAATGTTTGCAGGATCCCATTTTGAAGCTGTTACCAACAGCTTCAGTCTTTGAGTCAACTTCTTTGGTCTTCTCCTGTATAAAAAGCTAAGTGGTGTGATGGAGTTTTGTTAACATCAATCCTGTTAGTGTCTCATTATAGGAAACAGCAAGGAGATACTTCTACAGGGAAAACAAAAGAATGCTTTT
>NC_088980.1:110605506-110723006 GCF_963932015.1 Anas acuta | reverse complement strand
TCAACAAAGAATTTAACACTGAACTTCCACTCTCTTGGTGGGGGCCATCTTGCAGCTCTTCATATTGGACAAGGTCCTTTGACTTGTTTTTGGACCATGTCACTGCCACTCAACTATCAAGTTTCTGCATTCAGCAAAATCCAAATGGATTAATGAGTTGCTGTGAATGAAGCGTGTCTCTGTCCTTTTACCTTGAAGTCCCATATTCCCAACTGTCAGAAAGTACAGTCAGAAATACTGCTTAAGACATGAGCAAATACTTTCTATATGTAATGCAATCAAGGTCATAATCTCTAGAGTACCTGCTGTAGCTGTGGAAGAATATGTTGCCTAAGGGTTTGAACTGAAGGAGAAAGAGTTTTGAAAACTCAGTTATATTGGTATTAATAGAATAGAGCCAGATGGTACAGTCATCAATAATCTAAAAATATCCCTGGTGCATAGTGAAAAGCAAAGTAGCATGAAAATTAAAGTAAAAAAATTGCACTTGCCAATAATGTCCTAAAAAACCTTTAATGGCAGCTCACCCTATGTTTGCTGAAAGGTCATGCACAGATGCACAAAAGGCTTTTGCAAAGGGTTGTATTCAGAAATGCAGCTTATTCATATTCATATTCATATAAAATTTTCATATTCATATAAAGAGAATATTACTGTTACCTGTTTTTAATGTTTTGTTTCATACAACTTAGAATAAAAACTTTATATGGTGTGTTTAATTGATGCCAACATTTTATTAGAAAAAGGCCCTCTTCCTCCTCTGTACATAGCCCAGTAATGAGTCAAAACTTCCTCCAACAAGCCTGATTCATCATTCTCATGTGGGTTTTGATATTGTTTTTACACCCTTGCACAAAAGAGACAAAAATTTATCATCCTGATCAGGTCCTGTTTGTGCAGCTATTGACACCTGTCTATGTACAGTGGCAATTGTGGTATAGTGGTAATTGAGACCAACTTTTATCTATATCTACATTTATATAAATAGAGATAAATCTATGAATTTAATTAATGTATATAATAGTTACTGAAATAATATATGCATGTGCATGTACATACATACAAACATATATACATTTGTAAGCAGTGATCCACCCTGCTATCTGCACAAAAAATAGTTCTAGTCCTCAGCTGCTATATTTTTGCATTACT
This sequence comes from Anas acuta, assembly GCF_963932015.1. Lineage (NCBI taxonomy): Eukaryota > Metazoa > Chordata > Aves > Anseriformes > Anatidae > Anas > Anas acuta. The sequence continues at coordinate 110,721,854 of NC_088980.1, read as the reverse complement.
ACAAACCTCTCCATCTAAGTCTGCAGTTGGTAGCTGAATGAAAGAGGCTAAAATAAACACCACAGCAAACATTCTTTTTCCTGTGTTCATGAATGCTAATGAGATTTTTAATATTTTTGTAGACACTTATGAACAAGTAGTCCACACATACAACACCAATTACTTAATGCAAACTTTAAATTTGGTTTAAAACTTTAAATTTGGTTTAAAAATAATCAGCTACATATTTACTCATTTTTAGAACCCTTACCTGGGCATAATCTGGAGTTTTATTTTTCTCTGGGCCTAGGGGAGGAAATGGCACCAAATAATAAACCAATTTTCTCTCTTTGCTGATCCCCAAAGGAAAAAAAAAGCTTATACCAGCACATTTTTATAGAATACATATAACCTATTTCTCACCAACTAAGGTTTTTTGTAGTACAAGTTAAAAGGCAAGTAGGATTTTTTTTCTCCTCCCACAGGTATTCCTTAACAATGAATCTGGGAGCCTTTGTTCTATGCAAAATCAAACATCTACTTCATGCCTTCAGAGATCTACATGCACAGGCTTTGTAAAACAAAGGGTACACAGATTTTCTCAGGACATGTCAGCTTTTATGAGACTTTTATGTCACTTTAGTAACAACAGAAGCAAATGGAACAAAACATGGCAGGAGATTATACTTGCCAAGTGGAGGAAACAGCACAATTGCCTTCAATAAAGCCACCTCAGCCCCAAAACTGCCTGTTGTTATTGAAGAGACAACAACTCAGGCCAATAATTCTTAAAGTGATGTTGCATACGGAAGACTGAGTAAAACTTCTTTTTGTATGTATCTCCGATGGGTGGTAGGGGTTGCTGAAAGTCTGTCTGCAAGAGACAGCAACAAAGAGTATTGCTTTGTCTATGATGGCTTTCCTAAAGTATCAAAAAAAGATCTCAAGTGGAATAAATACCATGAAACCAGGAAGAGAGGTGCAAGTTTGGATGCAGAGTTTGGGGAATACTAGAGACAACAATACATATAGGATACTCACTTACACAGACATACGGGGAGCCCACATTCTTAAACAGCCTAGTTTTAAAACACTTGAGAATGGTAGAGCTTAGGAGAATGGTAGTCAAAGGAAATAGTAGGTACAGAAAGGCTGCTTTGCTCATAAGAGCAGGCAACTAAACAATGCTAAGATAAGATGTTTTGCTCAGCCTCATGACTTGCCACAGCTTCGTGTTAGGGAAATGCAGTAACTTCAGATGCATGACCGATGCCTGAATCTAGCCCAAATATATCCAGTTCTGTCAATGATCTTCAACAGCTACTTCTGGGGATGACATTCACTTATTTTCCAGAAAGCTATTCAGTCCTTGAATCATTTCAGAACACTCATTAAAACAAAACAAAACAAAACAAAACAAACAAACAAAAGGCCAAGATAACCTCATTATAGATTTAGAACATCTATAGTTTTTTATATGTTAAAAAAAAAAAAAAAAAGGAACACATAATTTATGTTTATTTATTTATTATTTAATAAAGCCAGTTAAGACCTATTCATTTGAATGTGATTCATTGGAAAAGCCCAAACAGCAATATGGTTTTGGTCTTGTTTTGTGCTTCCTTTTTATTTAGACAGATGGTGATGTCCTTCTTTCTGTGAAGAATTTCTATTCATGCACACTTCAGGAATAATTTCCCCAAATTAGCAGTGCTTCTTGGGAAATAAATCAATTTCCAGCAGCCTCCTTTTAAGAGTTAGGAGAAATGATTTCAAAGGCACATAAGTGACTTAGGATCCCACTTTCAAAAGTGATTTAAGCCCCCCTAGCCTAGTCTTGTTGCATCCAACAAGACTTAGGATTTGGAGGGATTTACGTGGATGGTTTTCAGCTCTGCTTGGCAGAGGAGCACAACACAACTTGGAATTTCAGCACCTACTTGAGTGCCTGGGTGCAGCTTGGGATCTCTGTATGGGAATTGTTAAGCTCGTAAGAAAGGGATTTTCAGCTTTCTAAGGCAAACAGCTGAGCAGGGAGCTGCCTCAAATAGCCAACAGTGCTAGACTGAAGAATGGGGCTTATGTGTCTAAGCAACTGATGTGATGCCAATCGAGAGGTGGCTCCCCACGCTCAGGCTCCTTGGCTTTGAGCTCTCTGCCGGGCATGGGCGCCGCAGCCAAGGCAACTCCTTAAGCAGTCCATGCCCTAGTTGTCAAAATTTCTGCCTGTCTTGAAGGCCATCTCTGCTGAGTTTGCTCTGCAGCTCCCTCAGCCATCACATAGGATAGCACTGGACTTTCTTACCATCCAGCAGATGCAATTTATTTTATTTATTTTATTTTTCTATCTGGTGTCCTGGGAGACAGCAAGTCTCAGACATGCTGAGGATACTGCTGGATGGATAAACCACAGATGAAAGGACTGTTTTGTTACCCAGGTCAAAATCCCAACATCAGGGCTCACAGGACCCCTGTTTGAGGCAGGGCTTGGAACAGCTCATTATCATGGTGCTGAAGCTGTGATTAAGCTGGTTTGAATGCCTCACATAACAGCAAGCAGGAGGTGTTATTGCTGAATTGCACTGATTTCACTGTGATGTGGTTTTTCAGCTCTCAGTGAAGCCTCTTCAGAGGCATAATGGTCTTCACATGCTTCAGATCTTATGACCTGGCTTGAAGGAAATGAATTGTTTTTGAAAAATTGTATTTATTATCATAACCTCTTTATGCTGAGATCCCTAAAAGTGGTAAGTATCATGCCAGCATAAGTAACTAGACATTTAGGTATCTGTATTTTGGGGAATCTGAATCTTACAAGCTTTAAAAGTCATGGTGCCTATGTGCATCCTCACATACCAAAATGTCCTTACAAACTTAACCCTTAACACTGTTGAAACCTCCTTTTATTTGGTTTGAAGAGAGCTTTTTTGAGTATCTGAACTGCGATTCACAAACTGAACATTGAAAAATTATAAAAGTATTCAAAAAACTCTGAAAATGAACTTGCATTCCTTCTAAGTTAACTATTAAACTACTGACTATTGAGGCAGCTGCGCTTTGTATGTGAAGCTCCGTTGTGATTTCATTTTTTGTTTGCTTTGAAGTCCTGCCACCTATTGGTCAATCACAGCAAGGACCGGACCGGCTGGACTTCTCCCTGGGAAAACACAAAGGAAAATGTATCCTACAGCACTAAATTCCTAAACGGTAAGAAGCTTAATAATGTGGCCAGAAGTTAGTTAGCCCCTTTGCAACTGCCAGATAATTGCCTAATGTTGTATTAGCACCCTATCGGGACTAGGCAATAGCTAAACTTTAATTTCTGCCCTGTTGAACCTGGAAAAAAAATCCTCTTCAAAAATCAAGGCATTGAAGCACTCAAATCGTATTCAAAGGATTTGCAGACTTCCCTACAAAAATGTACATATGTTTATTGATGCAAAATAGATTTAAATATACAGATATGCATGCACTACATTTACTTGTTTCCAGCCAAGTTGCACATAAATAGCTCATTTCAAAGCTGCAAACAGATCAATCATTCAGGCTTTATTTGCAAATGCATTCTTCTCTACCACCAAAACACTGTTCTGTGAAGATATTGCAGAATTCTCTTTTAGCTCATGTTATCCTGGTACCATAAGACTTTCAAAGGCCTGATGGCACCCTCAAAACCTGCCTGTACTGTCAAGAACATTTGGGGAATGGCAGCAGAGCGCAGGCAGAAGCCAAGAGGTATGTGAGCTGTGCAGGACAAAAAGCCTAAGCAGAAGGGTGTAAGCAAAAACAGTGTGGATGCAGGAGTAAAAACTGAGAGAAAAATTGTTCATTTGTATGCCTTCTGGTACTGTGATTTTTGTCTTTTTTTTGTATGGAAAGTGAGGATTTTTCCAGACATAACCAGCTTTTAACTTTTCTTAAGAACCTTATTCCTTCAGGAGACACTTCACTCTCAGAGTCCACCTTTGTCAAGCCCTGTGCCTGACTCCTGCCTGATGTCCTCCAGGGCAGAACAAAGCCAACAGCTACCTGAGGAGAGGAGGAAAGCATGTCACAGGGGCCAGCCAGCCCTCTGCTTTCCCTGCTGTACAAAGCAGTCAGCAGCAGGGACTGTGCAGAGGGAGCAGGGATCAGCTTGTCACAGCTGCAACATGGGCTTTAGAAAATAAGGCATCATTGTCAACATGGCTTGCCCTGACAGCTCAAGTAAGTTGTGTTGTGATTGTTCATGTGAAAGGGTCTGGATGGAGAAGACAAAATATTTTAAGAAAAGGGCTTGAAAAATATATCACCAACAAGAAACTTCCAATCTGTTAGCGGTTCTTTAAATATTGGGGACATTAAACTGCTTAATTCACAAGCCTTGCTGTCTTCTGTTCATTATTTTGTGTACCCAAAAGAATTCACTAAAGTGCACTCCACACGATGACAGTATGACAAGGGCCAATTTGTGAATAACTTGTCAACAGCTTGAATGAAACTCTAGAAATCCATAACAGGTGCTCGATAGCTATAATCGAGTGACAGATGGATTAGATACATGAAACCACAACAAACTGACTGAATGGGAGAGGGAGAGAGAATGAGGGTGAGAGTGTGGGAGGTTCATTAACTATAGAAGAGAGCAAAAATACATGAATTATTAAAGAAGCAGCATGCGCCAATTTGTGTGGATGCTTCCTGCTCATCTTCAGCGGGCCTGGGAAGAGGAGCTGTGATGCCAGCTACTGCGTGCAGCAGCAGCGCTCTCATATCGTGACTCCAGGCAGGGCTGAACCAGAGCTTGGCAATGGACTTGATTGCAGAGATCACGGTTGTGTTTTGGTTCAGGCACAGGAGCTGATTCAGCAGTGCTCTCTGGAGCAGACCCCACCACCAGCATCTGAGCAGCACCAGAGGGTGAGCAGCATGACCGTGCTCAGCACATTTCAGTGTCTTGCCAAATACCCGCAGCCCATGAGCCAGGGGGTTGCCGCCTGGGGCAAACCTGGGTGCCACAGACCTGTCCCTGTGCTCACAGCCCACGCTCTCTCTCCCTGCACCCACCCCACAGGCTTGCCCATAGGTCCTGCAGTGCAGGTGGTGATGAATATCCTGGGTTTAGGCACCAAACATTGTCAGTGGTGCCTGCTGCCCATGGCCTCTGCACTGCGTACACCAGAAAATTATATTTTAGACTCTCCTGAGTCTATGTCCAACTTGCATCTCCTAAGCTGGCCATTACCACTCTGCAACTCACTCCCCCCTCTCTCTTCAATATGTGTTCCTTTAAAGTATTTTTCTTTTAAATTAAACCTTTCCTCTGGTGCACATAGCACTATGCTGCAATCCCAGATTTGCAATCACTCTAGCCAAACAATGGTTTTCCACAGCTACCTATTAAGGGAGCAAGCAAAACCTTGACAGCTGGTTTGCTTTTATAGAGTGACCTATAGTTTTTTGTTTGTTTGTTTTTGTTTTGTTTTGTTTTGTTTTGTTTTCCTGACAACTCTTGCTGTGCCTAGCGTCTTCTCTCAGAGAAAAAAAAAAAAAAGTGAAATTTTGGAACCTGTTTTGATAATGAACAAGATATAGTTACTGAATATTTCAGGTGTTTTTGCATCTGAAGACCTGCAGTAGGTAAAAAACAGTAACTTGATTTCTATTCTCTTCACCACAAATTGCATGTAAACACACAAACAAAACCATTGCTTAGAAAAAGAATTTGCTGTACCTACAAGGATTTATTTGTTGTGTAGTCACTACTGTACTAGAAATGAAGTACAGCCATCTTACCATAAGATAAGGGATTTGAACTCAGACACAATTTAATCTTCTTGAAATTTGGCATATTTCTTATGTTTTATGACTCATAAGATGCACACAGCCTGCCACAGTCCAGGCTGCTGGGTTTCCCTGGGGTAAGGCTGTGCTCCCAGGCTGCATGGACAGAGAACGGTCCCCAAAATGTCCCTCCAGCCCACTCCTATCCCCAAACCATGCTAACCTTGAAACAACAAATCCAAAGTGTCAAAATTACACAAGGAAGGCACAATTTCATACTTGAATGCTTTTCAGCTCCTAACAATGAAGAAAAAAGTTGAGTTATAGATACAAAGTGCAGTGAAAAGGCAGTCCTGTACAAGCATACGAAGCTTAATTAAATCCCTTATTATCTCATTTAAGCTGTACTTTATAGTTTTTCTTTGGTACATATCTGCTTGCCTTGGGTGAGAGAAAGATTTAATTGTCAGGTTTTTGTTTTTAATTTTCCTGCCTGCAATAACGTTCATAAAAAGTTGTGTCCAAGAGGCCAAAAGAGCAAAAGATAAGAGATGGAAAGATCAAAAGCTCTGACAAGGACACTCAACGTGCCACTAACTGGGTAGGAAGGAATGATAATGTAATGGCTAGTGCTTCTGCCTAAGACAGAGCAGGCACGTGCAGCAAGCAATAAAAGCATATTAAAGCAAATTGCAAATCCATAGAGAATCAATCATATTTCAGTATCTGGAAGAGTTTGGATGCCTGGGGTAGTTCTTAACCATAGCTTCTGTAGAAGCAAAATTGAGACTAGAAAAATTGACCTTAGAGAAAGTTTTCTGTTCAGGAAGTGAATTTTCCAGTCTTGTTCAGATCTTACTAAATGTTCCCCTATTTTGGCTGAGAAACCCATTTTATGTATATTAGCCTTGGATCTAGCAGGGTTGCCCTGTTCCAAAGTAAAAAAAAAAAAAAAGGGGGGGGGGGGGGGAGGGATGGGGAACTGATTGCATGCTCTTACGACTGTGTCTCCTTTGTAATGCACACTGTAATTATCACCATGTAGAAAATTTTGCCTGTCTACTCCACAGCTGCTTGTGGGTGAAACAGCAACTATATGTGAGTGGGTACACAGATGTTCAGCTATTGAACCACTTCTTTGCAATCCAGGCCTGACAATAATTTGGATGTCAGGGATCTTCAAGCATCTGATCCAATGTTGGCTTTCTTATTTTGAGAAATAAAGTCAAAATTTGGCCTTGCTGATTTAAAGGATTGAACCTCCATGACAACTGTGTTGACTAAGGGAGATTGGCATCTGCACCTAGGAGTTTCAAGAATATGCTTGTTTTGCATCTCTCTGCTTTGCCTAACCTTTTGAAACAGGCAATGAGGCACTTTCACTAGAATGAGTATTGATTGAACAAGCACTGGGAAATAGCTGTTGTTTTTTTTTGATCTGGTATGCCAGGCACAAACGCCCTGTCTGCCCCAACACTTTCTTAATGGTTATGATGGTTGTATCACCAATTTACACTTAGGATCACATTGAGAATATTATAGAGACCACTGCACATCTTGATCAAGCTTACTGCTGACAGGAAGATGAAAGGAGCATTATTAGTCCTCTCATTTCACAAATGGAAGGTGAGACAGAAGCACCAGCACCTTCACAGGTGCAGATTCATACACTCAAGTAACCAAATGGCAGGAAGATGTCTGCCCACATCTTTCACTTCTGCATGAATAAGAGTGAGAATTTGCACCATGTGCACACAGTAAACTGTTTGAGATGTAAATGGCGTTTACACCATTCAGATTTGTTTTTCAGATTCTTCTCAGTAGGAGACTTCCCCAAGATCTATAGGTTGCAGAGGCTAGAGCCAGGAACAGCTGCAAGAAGAGTGTTTTTTAACTTGGCATTATAAGAGCAGCTATTGAAAGAGAAAGTGTTTGCTTTGTTGGATACTATATACAGAAAACAGACACAATCTGAAATGCTTCAAATTGCAACTTTTGTTAAATACGCTCATGAAGACCATGGGTGATTTACGTCCAAGTAGCCGTTGTGAGCAAATGAAGGGCTTAAGAAAGCCATTACTTTAGCTTAAATGACCTTATCCTTTAGCCAGCCTGACCTGTGGACACTAATTTCTTCACAGTTCATTTTGGGTTAGTGCTTTCAGCTTGAACCAGCAGGTAAAAGGAATAGGAATTTCATACACAAAGTTTCCTGCATAATTCACCATTTTCCCAGCCAAGTCATGTACAATTTCTAGACAAAAATAAATGAAGTGTGCAAGCACAGTTTTTACCCCAAAATATTTTATATAAAAATTGTACCTTCTCGACATTATAAAACCTTTCATTAAACCATTCGTTCTTTATTATGAGCATGTGTCACTGATGTAGGGATTCACCCTGTGTAAAGACAGGTTCTGAATTTACCAAAATTGTTTTTGAGAGACCACAAAGCCAAATATAATAAGCATAATCAGAACTCCTTATTTTAAAACTGAAGTTGAAGGTTGATTAAACAACAATCCATGTGTAAATTGTAATTTCCAGGTTGGTTTGGGACCTGAAATAGCAATATGTCACTGGATCCTATTTTTCAGTGTTAGGCCTATTTCTGTATGAGTGGGGTGCAGGTACAGAGGTGCATGAGGATGTATTAGGGGAGGTGATGCATAAACTTCATGTTAATTTTCAACTCTTCAATATCTTTCTGGGATACCTTTCCTTACTCACTGGCTTTGAAAGCCAACCCAATTACATCTTCCTCTAAAGAGGACAAGAAATTCAAAGGATGAAAGAACTGAATCACATTTCAAAGATAAGCATTCATTCCACAGGGGAAGAGAAAGACAGTATTAAAATTTTGGAGGCTTCATGATTGTGCCCCAGGCCAAAGCTGTATGTTCAGCAGCAGGCTGTCACACCCTAATTGCTAGTACCCCTTTGTGAATCAACATCTCTGAGAAGCCAATTCTCCATGATGCTTCTTTAATATACATTTTCTCATTTGCCCCACGTATATTTCAGTTTGCCATCTGATAATTGGAATTGTGTGGGTAGCAGCCGGTACCATCTGGCTTGTTAATAAGTAGAGGATAAAAATGTCTAATGCCTTGCTCTACATAAATACAAGAACTACCCTACAAATAAACAGCTCCTTGAAACCCCAACCTTTGAGAACAAAAGAAAATAGTGTGGTCCTAGCTCATTAAAAAACACTGAGGAGAGAATGAGAGAGCAGTGGCAAAGCCTCATCACTTCTCGTCTGAAGTTTTAGTGTAACTAAAACATATGGGAAAAATAATGCAAAATTAAACGTGATAATGCACTTTTCACACCAAAACATATTGGGCCACTATACAAATGATGCAATTAAAACTGCTGCCTTCAGGAGCCAAAACCCAAGCTGAATAAGTACAGTACAATTAAAGTTTTTGATTTAAAACCAGCAAAAGATTTATCATAATGAACCTCGGAACTGAGATAATATGACTTGGGGGCATCAAAGCTAAGCTATAGAAAGCCACATGTCCTACAATGTGGAGTTAGAATTGGAAGACTGACATCAGCAGATTTTAGGGCACAGAAAGGCTTACAAGTTCATTTGCATGTGAATGGCCAAGACCATGCAAAATCTTGCGTGTAAACAGTGCGGTATTGTAATCAATACTTTAATTAACGGGAAGGCAGTGCAAAGCTGTCTGCATTGGGGAAATAAACTCTGATCCTGTAGGCTGGATGCAAAAGCCGAACTGTTGTGTTTGGATGTTGCTGGAGCTCGTACAGAGCCTTATCTGTGAGGCCTCATATGCACTGCGACAATGTCCTCTAATCTGGGCATAGAAAGGGCATCATGAGCAGCGAGGGCTGCAGCCCTGCTGCACTCCCAAGATGGGGAATGGAGATTTAAGCTTCTTGCAGGGAAGGGGCTGCGTGGCGTGGCCCGGGGCAGGGGGACATGCCGGGAAGCACGGCCAGGCAGCTGCCAGCTGGCTGGGAACTGCCACACACCAGTGCTCACAGGGTCGGGAAAAGGCTAAGGGGAAGATTCTGTATTCCTGCCCCTCCACCAGTCCCCCCAGCAAGCCCTGGCCCAGGCAGAAAGCTGCAGTGGAGGTGCTGCTGTCATGTTCCGCTGGGGTTTCAGAGCCTCAGGCCTTCAAGATATGCAACAACCTCTGTGTGAGTCTGAGCTCAGAGATAGCTTTCCCTTTCCCTATGCTCTGATACAACAGCAAGCCCAAGGTTGTGTACTGTTGGACAAAAAGGAAAAAGACACATGTTTGGAAGCCAGAGCTGCTCTGATCAAAGTGGAGCTGGTGCAGCCTGGCACCTGACAGATGTCTGCCTTGTGCCTCTCCCTCTGTCACCGTCACAGTGACCACGAGAGCAAGAATCCCTGCTTGTCTGCCTCCTTCCTTGCTCAAATATTTACATGCACGTGTGAGGCTTGCACTTGCATGTCCTTTAACACCACACCAGGCACAGGGGTGCAGTTGTCCAGCTGAACTTGCACAGAGTGCTGCTGACAGGTTGGGCTGTGTGCACATCGTGCTGATCATGAACAGGCCCTTGCCAAACAGAGCATGTAGCAGCTGAGCCTCCCTCTGCTTCCCTCTTATGGTGAATCACAACTTTGCCCTCATAGCAATCAGCTGATTTGTCACAAAATCCATAGGAGCTCCATTAGCTCAAATAAAAGTGCTTTTGCTTTTATAGCCTTTGCTTCAGTTGTTTTGAAATTCAGTTTCTGCATTTCGAAAATTTAGTTTCAGCCTGAGCAGCAGTGCTGGCTGGAAGATATCTTCAAAGAAAATAATACAACAGTTATAGGAATAAAATGCAGACTGTGATAAAGCCTTGAGTAGAGGGGGGTGGGGGTGGGAAGAGCAAAACCTAGATAATGGGCTGTGCACAAGTGCTGATAATGTGGAGTTTGAAAACAGAAATGTAGGGATTGGTTTTGAGCCTGTGGCATACAGGCTGAGCCAGTTCTGTCAGGCAGAGAAGCTTACCCAGATGCAGCAGATTTGAATGACTTTGCTGGTACTATTCACTGTCCCAAAGAACCGGGGGATCAGTATTATTTAAATGACTACCATCAAAGAATTTGATATATAGTGTGGTGTTGCAGGTATCTCCCATCAAACACAGCCCAGAGTTACCAAAAATGCCAACCTAGGCCTAGAGAAGGCTTCCCAAAGTGCTGTTTCCTTGTCCATCTGCTGGACACACAGGATGTTCACTTGCAGCCATAAGCACTGAAGCTCCCCATGCAGCACTTCTGTTTAGAGATGAGCTCTTCAGCCTGAGGAGCTGGTACTGCATTTTTTCTGTGAAGGAATTCAATTTACATGTGTTTTCCCTGTAGTTTTTCAGAAGCTTTTTAAATACCTTCTTTCCTTCCCTAACATTTTTTGACCAGACATCGGGATGAAAGAAAGACTCCATCCCCCCAATTGTAGGCAATTCCCTCCCAAAGGAATTAAGCTTATCCTGCTCCTAAAGAATCAAATGAATTTCATCACAATAAATTTGAAATCAATATAGAATCTGGCTCCTAATCCAGATTTTGCTTATTGTGTCAGAAATAATCAGGGGGTACACAGAGACTATACATATAAAGAAGATGTAATTAAAGAAGATTTCAGGCCAGATACTTTAAGCCCCAGCTCCAACCTCAGCAACAATGACAGGGGACTGTTTGGACAGATGCTGTCCTCAGTTAAACAAGGAATGAGATTCAGTCCTCTGTGGGGTATGTTTTTTTCCTTCTCGTTTCATTTTCCATCAGAACTTTAAAAGATGTGTGCACAAACAATACAATAGAAGTTTGGTTGTTGGGGTAACAACCTTGCTGTTCTACTCTTTTGTACCTGGGATGGGTAAAAGTGCTTGCCAGGAATTTTCTAATGCTACATATAATATAATGCTACAAATAGATGTTAACATGATATATATAATGATCTTACAAAATAATAATATGAAAGTTTAATAGGTATTAATTTGGATTGGTCAGAAGAAGAGAATTTGGAAAAGTCCCTGCTTGGCAAAAATAAATAGCTGAGCCTCTAGCTTCTAAAAATGAGCCCTCTTCAAGGAAGCTGAGGCTGGGCACCAAAATCAGTATCTGGTTTGGAAAAATCTTGTACAGTAATACTATCAGAAATATTCAGGAATAACAGCAACCTAATTAGTAAGTGTTATCATATAACTGGAAATTCCTGAGATTTACTTGGACAATGTCTGTGGGAGTATTCATTTAAGAAAAAAATGCAGTTGAAGCAATTTGTAGCATGAAGTCAGACAGGAAATCAGACTAATCCTTGACAAAATTATGTGTAAGCTTGGCTGTCTAAGATTTACTAGAGCAACAGAGACAGAAGAAAACCAAGCCAGAATAAGATATTGAAAGGTAATAAAACTGGGTCACTGTCGTACATTACACAAAAGCTAAATGGAGCTCTGTCATTCCACAGTGTCCTGAGTGAGATGAACAAAGGACTTCATCTGCTGCCGATCTCCTATAAACATCCAAGTAATGTAGCTACAAGAATCAATAAGCAAACTTTAAGCATAGCATGAATGCCAAGGCAGGTAGAATAAATTGTACACGAACGGATGAAGGAGCTGCCTTCTGTCATGACTCTGCATCACTGCAAGATTACAAATTCCAATCAAGAACCTCTGAGTTTGTTAAAAAATAAATAAATATTAAATAATAATAATAATAAAGAAAAGGTACAATATAAGTACGATGAAGGGGCTCTGAGTGGAAAAGCCATGATGTAATTAGATAGATACACTAAGCCAGCAGGAAAGAAGAGGTGCTTAATTAGTAAATAGAAATATGATTGCAGTAGAAAACAGAAGCTGATTTCTACATCATGGTCTCAAAAACCTTTTCCATGAGCAGTTAAGAGACAGATTATAGACCTCTTGAGCTGACAGGACAGCAGATATTGACTGTTCTTGCTCTTCATCCTTCTCTTTGACGTTTGAACCTTCAATTCCATTCCAACTAGTTCAATCAATGGGACATACGTATTTTTACTGCAGTTAGCACTCCCTTTCCCCACTTTTATGGTCATAGATATAGAACAATTATTCTTGATCTGCTCTATCTGAATGCAGAACTTGTCAATTTTGCTAGTGCCATAGTTCATTCTGGCTTATGATTCTTAGCTATGTCTACTCAAAAATATAATTATGAGCTTTAAAATTACCTTGTTTTCCAAATAAAAGTATTTTTGATCTATCCATGGGAAGTTGGAATCTGAGACATTTTATCCTATCCTAGAATTTATCCTAAGAATTATCCTGTAGGTATTACCATGCAGCCTAAATAAAAATGTCTTGTTTTTGCTACAACTAGTAGTGGGGGAAAAAAAAAGAAAAAGTCCATTAGATACTGGAAATATTGTCTTTCTAAAACGAGCAGATTTTTATTTGTGCAATGTCTAAGCACTGCAAATCTTAGCAGAAAATTACACTGGAACAGTGGGCGGTTCCGAACTGCTGGAAACTTTACAATGGCTTTTATGTTTAAACATCATTTACCAGCTGTTAAAGGTCAGCACAAATCCCATACTTTATCAGTATAAATGAAGCTTACAACTGCCAGGAAAACAATGCATTAAATAATGCAGTGATTTTTTATTTTTTTTTTTTCTTCAGAAGTGAAAAGGACGTCTTAAGCAGTTCCATTTTTCTCCTCCTTATTTCCAACTGACAAAGCAAAACATTAATTAAATTATTTATACCAGAAATTTACTTACAGGGATGACACATTTTGTACACAAAGCAAGTAAAACATCTGACACATTGTATAGTGCCAGGTGCAGTTAAGAATGTGTAATACAAGTCGGCATCTAGAGGCTGAAAAAACCAACAAACTTGCTGAAATGTTTCATTATCAATTTTTATTTCCTACCATACACCAAATGTACAGCACAGAACACAATTTTGTTGTTTTGATGTAAGAAATATTAATTGTATGAAGAAACAGTATACAAACTACTCCAAATTAAAAAAATGCATACATCATTGCTCTTTACAAAAGGTCTAATTTACAGTATAGCTCATCAATGCATTTAAACACAAAAAAAAAATATAAAGAAAAAGAAAAAAAGATCAGTGCACGTTACAAAACACATCAAGTACAAGGGAGGGAAATAAATACAAACATACTTCACAGAACATCCTGATCAAACAACCAAACACAGATAAATTAACCTGAAGCCAGAGTAAATCATAATAATAAATACATAGGTCAGTAAGATATTTTTTTTACTTAAATAAAATATATAACAAATTTGTTAAAATATTTAGTAAATTAAATTTTAGTCTTTGTAATGAGTGAACTCATTTTGTATGCATTTAACAAGTATAACAAATGTTCACTTTTTGTTTTTTTTTTTTTTTTAGCAAGTACAGTAACTTTAATAGCAAATTTTTTTGTTTGGCGTCCTCCTATTTATATTAGACAGCACGTATGGTAGCTTTTGAAAAATCCATTTAAAAATAAACACAGCTTCTAAGAACATACATTTTCCCCTGTCTAAACTAGTATTGAAGAGTTGAATCAACCCTCAAACAAAAAGCAAGCCCCACCTAATGCAGAACAGTGACCACAGTGCATGAGAGTTGAATCACTTTTGAATAGTACTTTTGTGCAGGAACAGTAATAATATAATTGTATATGTCAAGCCTGTGAATGCCATCATATTCAATCTAAATATAAATGAGGCTAATAAAAATAAACACTTTCATTATAGCACGGAAAAATTAAACACACGCTAGATCCATGTATACATTTACACTGAGGCACATATGCACATGAGGTGTGTGTGCATACAAAAAAGGCAGTTTAGCTGGTTGTTTATACCTTTTTCTTAAAAAAAATAAATATAAAAAAAACTTCTGAAACAATGCTTAATTACTTACAATCCCTGAAATAGACATTGCCTCGGTTATAGCAACTGCTAATTTCTGACGGATTCAGAAACTCTGTGCCCAGGCTAACTGGAGAGGGGGACATGCATGAGCACCTCTGCACCATTGCGTGGCCCCATCCCTTGTGCCTGCACGCCCTGTAGTGCCTGGTACCCTACTGAATGACTGGTAACCAATGCAGTGTCAGACTAGTCTTGGTGAATAAGGATGGGAGAAACCAATCAGCGTGTTGCTACAGTTCATTCAAAGAGAAGGGCAACCACAACTGCGCTGGAGTAACATTCCTCTCCAGACTGTTGCCTTCTCCACTGCCGTAAGTTCAAACCAGTATTGAATGCCATTTCAGGGGGAGATGTGTTTGATTCATTATGTACAAAATCTTCAGCTTGGGATGTGTTTGCATTTTTCAGTTTCAAATCCATAGCAATACTGGTCACTTGGTTAAAACCTCAATGTATCATACCAAAAGAGTACCAGTCCTATCAAATTATCATTCTTGTTTAGAGATAATTGTCATTTCCCTCCATGAGCTGACTCTGAAAAAAACTGCAGTGGCAAAATAAATCTGAAGTTCTCTTGAAACATTTTAAATAATCATTCGCATAGGCTAAATCACACAGCCAAGTCAAGTGCTTTGCTGATTGCTATATTTCATTATTGCTAACGTATTCTTTAACACACTGTTTTCCAGCATACTGTGCTTTTAAAGAGCCCGAGTTCCCCACTAGTGGGCACCATTTATCTTCTCATTCCGTGCATCTTCACATCTCAACGTTACTGCAAACCCATTTCTGATACAAAGCCATTATAAAAAAGCAGGATGTGAGGAAAATAAAACTAGAACCACAGTTCAGTCATTTGTAACTTTCATATTTTTTTTTTCTTCCTGTACAAACCCAGCAAGTTATTTAATTTACAGTATAACTTTCAGTCTATTTAAAATCCCATTGGAAAATAAATTAATAAACACATTTGTAAAAATATGGCAGGCTGCAAAAATGCTGTTAAAAGATAAAAAAAAAAAAAACAACTCTTTGATTAGAAATAAATAAAAAATATAAAAAATAGTCGCACACACTTTTTACATTCACTTTACAAAAACTGAGTGCAAAAGAAGAAAAAAAAAGGAATTATACTGAAATAAATACTAACAGAGTGCATTGCTGTTAATACAAATAGTCTGTTGAGTTTTTATTCTTTTTCTTTTTTATTTTTTTTAAGTCAGCTGGGAAAAAAATAGTGCAATGTTGCAATTGTAAATGCAGCATGGCAACCTACACCCCTTAGCAGTACATGAACTCCTAACAGATCCATCTGGAGTTTACTGCTGTTAAGTAATTTCTGTTGCCCAGCAGCTTTCACATCCTACACATGGATGCCCTTCACTGCCTGTTTGATACTTTCCAGCAGAGCTTTGCATTCGGGGGAATAGTCCCGTTCCAGATTGCTGTACATGTCTGTGAGTGTATTTACATATGCTTCGAAATTCTGTTCACTGATTGGCCCCTAAATGAAGACAAAACAGATTATAATTGTAGGAGATAAAATTAAAGCAAAAACAAAACAAAACAAACAAAAAAAAACCTGCCACAAACAAACACCCAACACCAAAGCAAGGAAAAGCAGTGATATGGCAAGTGGGGATAAGTCATAAACCTGATGGTCATCCAAACTAATGGGGGATTTGTAGAAATGGAGTTTTGTGTGCAACCACACACACTCCCAGCAAGAAAAGAGCTTGGAGATATTATCTTCAGTGTAAGTTTCTTTTCTATTGAGGCCTTTCCTATTGAGGCTCTGGGAATATGGCTGATGTCCATAACCCTGTCCTCACCTAATTTCCCAGAGCTTCTCTTGAGATTCGGAAAGGGGACTGAAATTCTGTAGACCAACCTTTTGTGGATTTGATCTGTGTTTGCAAGACATACAGGATGCGGAGTTTTTGAGAGGCTTTGCTGACTCCAGAAGAATCACAACACTGAGCTGGATGAAACAGGTAAAAATTCTGACTTAGGAGCTAACAGTGAATACAGATTCTTGTGAAATTTTCACACCTTGTGCAGGGTAAACATTGAGATAGGGAGGGACAGGGAGTATCTTGCAGTACTGGGGAGAAACACCAGCGTTGGCTCGGTCTTGGAAGCAACTGAGACTATTAGCAAGCAGAATTCATGATCCAGCATCTCTGAAGAGTAAGTTAGGTTAAGGAGAGCTCTGCTCTCCAGCACTGCATCTACAGCACTCCTGCTGGTCCCTGAGCTTGCTCAGATGCTTCGGATGCTGGCAAAGCAGACTCAAAGAAGGTGTGAAGCTGCTGGCTGTGGTCTTACCATCTGTGGAAGTTGAATGTCAGCGAGGCTGGAGATGAGGGCTTGGCTTAAGCCAGCTAGCTCCTTCAACAGGCTCTCATTGTTCTGCTCTATGAGTTTGTTCTCTTCTTCTATTGTTTTCAAATTGCTCTCCATAGACGTGATCTAGAAAACACAGGCACACAGTCACACGGACTCCTGGCAGTGCTGTAACTGCAGTTCGAACCTAAACTGGCCATCACTTCGTTGTGAGAGAGGCCACAGTGGAGCTGAAATTCAGGCACTTTTTTTAAGGATGGACATAACCAGTCCACAGAATAGTCACAACAAGGCAGTAGTTTGCTCTGAACCAATGGACCTTGCTGCAGGTTCACACTGAATCACTGCATTGGCAAAGCACCATGGTTGGAGGAGCATGGAAATGAGCTCAGGGAAGGAGGGGTCCGTGCTGAGCTGGGATAGAGAGTGTGGCCTCAGGGGTGGTGGAAGGAAGGAAAAAGGAGGCTGATGTTTGCATTGCTGTCCTGCTCTTACAGCACCCCTGCTGATCGACCACAATGGCAATGACAATGCTATTAGCAGCTGTGCTACTTTCCTGTCCTGCTCCTGGGTGGAGGGCAGAGCTGTGAGCTGCCTGGGATTAGTGACAGGGCTGAAAACAACAGGAGAAAAATACAGTGGGAAGGAAATTGAGGGGTTGAGCACACAATTGCAAAGATGATCTCCAACCAACAGAATGGAAATACAGGGTTTTTAGAAACAGCAGGAAAAAGCACCTGAGGTAGCAAAATGGTGTCCTTTTAGCATGAACGTGGTGGGCATACGCTGAGCCCTTAAGGGTTTTATGTCAAAAGCAGTGCTGAAAAACTGAAGGTGACAATGGCAGGGGAGCAATAGTCCCTGCTGCCCAGCTCCCCTGTGGTGGCAGCCCCTGGCCCTGCAAAGCAGGGAGTGATGGAGCCAGGTCCACAGGTGTTTTGCCCACTCTCTCCTTGTTAGGACTCCATCTCGCTGTCTTGCTTAAATCTCTTTTTCGCTGTGGCCAGGTTAGTCTTTGACATGCACCGGGACTGTCCCCGGGGGAAGAATCATTTTGCCTGCCTGCACCCCACTGAGGCCTCTTGTCTGGAGCATGCTTGAGGCAGCCTAACTTCTGGCCAGACAAGACTAAATGGAGGTAGAGAAAAGCCATACAGGGAACATGTTATTTCAGCTGTAGTTGCTGGTCAGGCTGTCTTCACCAGGGAGCAATTTGGGGGGGGGGGGGAGGGAGAAATCTGGTGAACTAAATTAGGCCATCTCTGTGCAAATAGCAAAGTGATCACCAAGGAGAGACAAAAAAAAAAAAAAAAAGTGTACAGAAGTCCAGAAGTTATGGAAAAAAAAAATACACAAAAACCCTCACTGACATTCAATTTGGAATAGATATCTCAGCAACTTTTGCAGTGTGAAGCCCGACTATTTAGATTCAGCACAGGTGGCATAAACTCCACCCGTATTTAAACTACACATGCTGTGGCTGTTACAAAAACAGCATGAATCAGCATTGCATACATGCCAGGAAGGTGCAAATATGGAGGGGTGTGGCTGCACTCTGTTTTGGATCAGTTTAGACTTACATGCAGTTTCCAGACCTGTTCTTATTTGAGAACTTTTTTTTTTTCTCCAATTTGTAGTGTCACTAAAATATTGAGCAAGTTTTTGCTCATGCTTTGACCTGGTTTGCCCAGGTGACTCCCCAGGTGCATGCGGGAATCTCTGTGTGGAGGAACATACCTGGCTCACTCCACAGAACCACAACCAGCACCTGGAGGCAATTTAATCCCATCAATTTACAAAAGAATGACAGTGAACAACTCTTTTCTCTAGCTCTCCCTCAAACTAATCTGCTATACAAGTTAGCAAAAGGCATCCGTCCTTTACCAGGTGTTGCCTGCAGGCAAAATTGAAACTATTTAAATAACTGGCAGTGAGTAAACTAAACTAGATTGTTTTAGGTACAAAATCAACTTGCAGTAAGATTCAGAGCATGTTTGTAAGAGGTGATGCCCTCCCTAACCCGGGTTCTTACAGCAGTCATGGGACTCTGTGGTTTGCTCAACAAAGGTTTGGTCAACAAAGGAAGATGAATGTTTTGTTTTATAAATATATTAATTTATTTATTTATTTTCTGCTCACCGAGATTAGCTCTGAACTGCCATTAGCCTATCACTCACCAGATCTTCATGACAATAACCAGGAATTTGCTGCTTATTTACAGCAAACAAACAAACAAAAGAGCTTGACAAAGAAAGTGTGTAGGATTTGGGTAGTTTTAATTGCTACAGAGTGAAGAGCCCACACAAGAATAACTGCATTTAAACATATAATTTACATATTTTATCTACTTGTTGTCTTTAAACAACATAAGAAACAGTTAAAACTTTGGCTTTGATGTCATACCTGGGTTTGAAGTTTCATCATATCAGCTTCAATTTTAAGATTGGATTCATTCAGTTCCTTTATTTCCTCATCCAAGTGTCTGATTTCTTCATCACTTTCAATACCTGGAAATAGTTGAAAATACCAATATCAGATTTAAAGTGTCTACATAAAAATAGATATGTGAGTAGCAAGCTATGCTGTTATTGAATAAGAGGAAGGTAACAGGCTTTTGATCAAATGACTGATCCTTAAATTGTCTGTGAATTTGCTTTTACTGTATTTTTTTTTCTCCTAGCTTTAAAGCATCTATATAAACTGAAACATGTAAGGCATAATTAATGCTTTCTGAGATTTTGTGTTTCTCATTTCTTTTTTTTTTTTTTCTTTTTTTTTTCTTCTTTCCAGCACAACATGAAACCACAAGCTCAAAGAAAGAGAAAGAAGAAAGGAAAAAACTTCTGGAAATGCTGGGAAGAGGAACGTATATAATGAAACATGAGGGAGTATTTACAATTTTGTTTTAGTTTTAAACAAAATGTAGAAGCAAGCCTCCTTTACAGGGACAACCCCAGTTTAACATCTCCAATAGTATAACTGCTGACTTCAGGAAGCTTATCTGTATCTGCTTCTGATCTTGCAACAAGTTCTGTGGGGGCAAATCTCTATTCGGATTAATTTCCAGAAGCACAGTCTTAGATATGTGTGATAAATAGCGAAATCTAAATGATGGCAAAAGGGAAACTATCAGGAAGCTAAAATGCATTACAGAAAAAATAAATAAATAAAAAGGAGGACTTCTACATCCTCACAATTTAGGTAGAGTAAAAAAAAAAAAATCTTCAGGTCTTTACTGAAAGCCCTGTCCTGCTCAATACTGTGCAACTATGACTGCTGGCAATGCATATCCTTCTTTCTGCTTACTGTCACAATGAGACAAACTCTGCCTTCAGAAAGTACAGTAGTTGTTGTTTCTGCTTTAGAACCTACAGCCCAGAACTGAGTCTGCTAGCAAGTCAACCTGGGAATTCTATCAGTAGTAGTCCCTGTCCAAGAGGTAATGTGAACAGAGATGGGGCATGTCAAAGCAAACTCTTGTCCAGTGTGACACAGCTGTTTTGTTCAGCATTTGGAGGCATAAAGACAAAGTTCTCTTATTCCTGTCTCTTATCTGTTTAAAGAACATGGTATAATAAAGCAGATTCCTATATATTTCCCCCTATACCTATTTGGTAGTTGTTCCTTTACTTTTAGTTGTCAAAACACTGTACACTTAAAACTAAACCATGTCGTATTCAAGTTGGGAGAAGTCAATTTCCACATCCAGTTTTTCTCTCTTCTATTTTAGTCATTAGTAATGTCAGCTAGTTTGCCTGATCTGCATCTATTTTTTTATTACTAATTACAAAATTAAAATTGTCTCCAAACAAACAAAAAAAATGTTCTGAGATAAAATGAGAGCATATGACAAATGTTGAGTTATCATGAGGTAAATGAAAATAATTTTTTCTCTCATGCAAAGATTCTTTTAATTCAAGTTTAGTTATTGCTAGAGACAACTAAAAGGAGTGAGAATTAATGATAGAATGGCATAAAGGGGCATAAGTATAAATGGGAGTCAGGGCCCTTCTATCTAAATAAATGTCATCATCTTTTACAAATCTCCTTACCACCACTTGCTTTAAGCTTGATAGTCATTAATTCTTCTGAAATTTTGCCCTTTTTTATGGCTTGTGCATTCAGAGGACAACCAGACAGGCTGAAACATATAGGAAAAAAGAAAACATTAGCACCGACTTGAAAATAGCAACAATCCTTTCAGGCAATATTATCATGCACTTGGACAGACCTCTGTACCTAAGGTCACATCACGATTGCCATTATAGCATAGCTTCAGGGAATGACATAACTCATAAAGAGCTATTTAACTGTATATTCCAGCTTGAAAATTGGCACAGAAATCTCAATTTATAAGTAAACAACACTTTGAGAATAATCAAAATAACATTGGGAGCTATTATCAAGTTGCATGAAGAAGCATTTATAGAATTCTTGTAGTTCCACCACTTATAAACAAATAAACTATTGTTGCTCAGAGGAAAGGGGCAGTATGGTTCTTTAAGATGGCAAGTTTACCATTCTTAAAAACAATTAGTTAATGAGATACTTTCCATGGTGCACAACTACTGCATCATTTTGTTGATACATAATAATGATTGATACAATATTAACTCTGGGTATATCCTATAGACTGTAATAGCTTTTTTTGAATTGTTCTATTATATAGTCAGTTTGCTTTTTAACCACCGTTCACATTTAATTACATTTTGTTATTTCAATGCTTACAATTTCATCAGATGGTAATTACCTGAGGCAATTTTTATAGCCCACTAAAGGGCTAAGATGAATTGCACTGTCATAATACTATCTTTATAAATAATAAGGAAACACCTATAAGCTGAAGAACTGGCTCAAGGATTTGGAATTTTTATTCAGATGTAACCAAGTAAGAAGTGAAGAAAAAATTTGTCCTATCCTAGCAGGATTTTTTATTTTTGTGTGTGTGTGTGAAACAAAATTTCTTAA
Organism: Anas acuta; assembly: GCF_963932015.1. Classification (NCBI taxonomy): domain Eukaryota; kingdom Metazoa; phylum Chordata; class Aves; order Anseriformes; family Anatidae; genus Anas; species Anas acuta. Next base: position 110,699,844 of record NC_088980.1, on the reverse strand, counting down.
CAGACTTTTTTAAATAAAAAAGTAAAAACTGCTGAAGGTTTAAGTTAGCTTCCTGCCAGCTTAGTTAAAAGCCATACAAGGAAACGTGCTAGTTCTCCAGTTCTGGAATACTGTTTAGTTTCTCTGTCCAGAGCTGATAACTAACTGGAAAAAGGTCTCAAAACTATGTGTGACTTGTTGGATCTCAAGTGTGCTATGAAAGGATATAATATCATGAAACTATATTAATGCTGTGATCTTGAGTGTGATCCAGCCTTAAGTAGGACAGAAATCATCCGTAAGTGTGAGTTGCAATCAGCTGACATACTTTTTATGTTATTGGCTTGAAGCTTTCATATTGCTTAGAATAAATTAAATAGCCCAAACTTAAAGCTGTGTCATAATGAAAACACCTTAGCATAGGATACAGCTCATAAAGATAGCACTGGACAAATCCACTGCTTTGCATGTTTCTTCTCCATTACAGAGAGGACTCTACAACTTTACATATGAGCAGTTCAAAACTCTTTAATTAATTTATCCTTCAGCATTCTTTGGATGGGCTGATTCCACTACGTGCTCCATATAGATAAGGTGATAGCACTAAAAGCTAAGGCTCACATGCAGGCTGTTTAAAATTTCACCTAGGGACTTATGGTGCGTGTTTCTACCTGGGTAGCTGTATTTGAGGACTGGGAGCTTTCCAGCAGCAAACACCTCATAAGGAGAGGTAGGGTCAGAACAGGCAATCTTACTCTGCTGCTGATAGATTCAGCAAGGACGCAGCACCTTGTAGTAGAGAAGCCTGCCAACAGGTTACCCAAACTGGAGGACATTGTCTCAGCAGCTGAACTAAGAGTTCTGTGTAACTGTGTATTTCTGTGAAGTTTACAGCCAAATAACTAAAAAACAAGTCTAGTCTGGGAGTGGGCTAGGGCAAAGCCACGCTGGGACTTCCAGATGTGAGGCTGAGAAGGGGGAAGAAAAAAAAAAAAGAGAGAGAGAGAAACAGGAGTGGCTCATCAAAACAAAGGGTTGAAAGGAAAGAAAAGAGTAAGAGTAACAGAGCTTGATGGGGGGCCTTTAAAAACCAGATTTCAAAGGCTGTGAATTTTTAACATGGTGTTCTGTTGAATCACACTGCACTTACTCTAACTGAATTTGTTCAAGTCATCTTAGACATTCTTGGAGAAGTTGATTCAGAATGTTAGAAAAAAAAAATCAAAGGAGGCATAGAATAGAGATTTAATTGCCATTATATGCGAAAGACAAAAATTTACCAGGTAATAATTCTGAAGCCATGTACTTTGAGTAACATCAATTCAACATGTTCAAATAATTTCATGTTTTCACAATGATACATAAAATCCTGGTGTTTATTGTTACTGGTATATGTTTTTCCTACTTTGTAAGAATAGTTTTGTTTTAAAATTGATGTAACTGCAAACTGATGTAACCCATAAGAGTTCTACACATTTTGTGTGTGTGCGGTTCTAGCTATTTAAACACAAAATTTATGAAAACAGCTTTTCCACTGGTAGAAAGATTAAATGAATGCAGCTATTCCTCTTGCTAAATCTTTTCTGTTGACATTTCAATGATATTTGCATTTTCTATAAAAGATATATAGATACAATTCCATATTTGCCTAAGAACTCTATTAAATTTTAAATCATATAGAAACTGTGGTAATCTGAAGAAAAGACCTTGGAAAGTCACATTGTAATGGGAACATAAAATAAGAGTTAAAAGTTTATCCCAGCTCTCTCAAACTTATTCTGACCAATATCAGCTGCAATGTAAGCTGTCTCGTTACTTAAATGACCAGCACAATTTATTCAGACTGTAACCTCATTTGTTGCCATTTCAATAGTGGAATGTTAAGGAAAATGAAAAGAGAAAACACAAAGTTATACCTTCTGTGGGTGACAAAAACATTATTAACATGACCCAGCCCGTTGCAGCCTGGCAAAGGACAGTGTGGCAGCTCTTGTTTGTTCAGTTTCCAGGATAGTGAAGACCCATTGACAGGACTCTCCTTCTGTCTCTTGGCAGCCAAAGGACAACCAGAAGCAGTGCGATGAGAAGTGTATTTACCTGATATGTGACCTTGGCCATCACAGCCTATCACTGGACATCTAAAGAAACACAGCAAAAGAACTCGTGTTTTCAATAGAGATAGAAGGTGAAGACAGTCTCAAGAAAGTCTGAGAAAACACATCCAGCTGCCTATGCCACTTTGCACTAATTTTTAAGACTCGGTCTCCTGGGACTCACTCTACCTGAGCATCCAATTCACATCAAGATGTTTTGGGAGTTCAGTTGGTTTTAAGATTAGGCAATTTCAAGTATACTTGGACAGCCTAAGAAACTAAACAATTCATTTAGATATTGTTTTACCAGAAAAGAATTTTGAAATTCTATCACAGGCAATAAATCACAATCTACAAGTGTATGAAAAGTCACCATTCTCTCTTCTCTATCTATATTTCTGGCATGAAGCAGAGGGTAGGTTTTTATATCTGGAAAACTTGTACTGTCTCATGCAAATACTTGCAAAGTAAGTTAGTTTTATTAATCTCTCTACTTATCTATCTATTCATCCATCCATCTATCTATCATAGAATAATCAAAGATCATCTCCAAGATCATCTGGTCCACCCATCACCCTACTACCAATATCACCCACTAAACAATGTCCCTAAGCATCAGATCCAACATTTCCTTAAACACCCCCAAGGATGGTGATGCCACCACTTTCCTGGGCAACATGTTCCAATGTCTGACTACTCTTTCTGAGAAGAAATGTCTCCTAATTTCCAACCTAAACCTCTCCTGGCACAACTTGAGGCCATTCCCTCTAGTCCTATCACTAGTTATCTGTGAGAAGAGGCCGACCCTCAGCTCCCCACTCCTTCCTTTCATGCAGTTGTAGAGAGCAATAAGGTCTTCCCTGAGCCTGCCTTTTCTCCAGGCTAAACAACCCCAGTTCCCTCAGCTGCTTCTCACAGGACTTGTGTTCTAGGCCCTTCACCAGCTTCGTTGCCCTTCTCTGGACACATTCCAGGGCCTTGATGTCCTTCTTGTAGTGAGGGGCCCCAGACTGAACACAGTACTTGAGGTGCGGCCTCACTGGAGCTATCTATTTTTGTGCTGCTTTGTCAGTGTTATGCCTTCTCTCCTATCATTAGCAAGCATAAAGTACAATATTGAGTGCAACTAAATCTTCACATCTATATTCTACCAGTTATCACTTACTGTTTTTAATGGAATCCACACTCAAGGAAGTCATGCAGTGAATTTCTACTGAGTTTTCAGTTTTTGCTTTTAGTGAAAATTTTACTGTTTAAAACAAGAGAAACAATGCAAACAAATACAGCAATCTTTCCTCACTGCTTAAGCTCCAAGTTGATGGACTCCATCAGCTTCACCAGAAGCAGAAACATTTGGTTTGGCTCCAGCTCTGTCTGGGGCATATTCTCAGATAGCTCAGATTAAGTAGGTTATTTCCTATAATGTATCAACTCCTGAACTCTTTTTTTTTTTTTTTTTTTTTTTTTCCTTCTCCTTTCACAGCTAGTAGACCTGTGTTTTTGTACTCACTTTAGTTCAGGGTCTTCTTTTTCTTCCTTGGTAGGAGTCACTTTGATACCACCTTTCCTGGCACGGGGACAACCAGATAAGCTGAAAGAAACACACAGAACAAAAGCCACTTCTCTTGACGCTGCTTGGCAAGAACACCAACCATTGCAGTCCCAAAACATGGGACAATTCCTACCTTCTGTGTGATGCATAGTTCCCAGTCACATGGCCAGAGCCATCACAACCAGGTGTAGGGCACCTTTAAAATAAGACAGGGAGCTTACAAAACATGACCTCAAAGATAACAGTAAACAACATGTACCTGGTGCATTTTGTCTTGAGTGGAAGAAAGAACAACACAGCTTTTGTTGGATAATTAAAACTAGTTCTTATTTATTTATTTTTTTCTAAATGAGAAAATTGCTTTATTTTTTTTTCTTTTATAACAATTTTAGTAAGAAAAATGACATTTTTCATAAAATATGTACATTTAAATACTTCATAGCACTGTTTTCACTGAACATTATTCCTTGTACAGGGTCAACATTACAAAAAAAAAAAAAAGCAGATTGATACAGATCTATTTGTAAATTTACTGTTACGTGTTTGTTATCCGTCTGATGTTTACATACAGATACAGATATAAATAAGCCCTTTGCCAGTATTTACAGCAGGGAAAATGGAAGCAGAAAAGTTGTTTTACTTTTTTGGACATCAATAGAGTTAGTGTAATAGCCAGAATATGAATGTAGTGGTTTCTATATTCTAGCACTGTAACCATACCTCAGGACTATATCTAACACTAGATTCAATTGGGTATTCAGTTTGGCAATCAGCTTATGTTTATGTCCCATCTTTAAGGGTTTTTTGTGTATGTGTGCAATGTGTGCAATGTGCAGAAGCCTTTACAAGTATGAATGTTTAATAATAAAATGTCCATACAATTTAAAGAAACATTCCTGCCTGTTAGTATGTCATTGCAGTTGGTCTGGGAGTGTAGGCTCTGCACTCACTAGTAGTGCATGAAAAATGTGCTCCAAAAGCCCACAGGAGTCAGTAGATCTTTTCATTGACTTCTGCAGGTTTTGGGACAGGACCTTCCATCTCTGAAAGTAATTTTTCAGAGTGGTTTGTTTTTTTTTTTTTTCATTTGAGGGTATTGAATTTTTGTTTGTGTGTGCTTGTGGTTTTAGAAGAGAATCATGCCTCAACACACAAAGCAGTATAAGCAAAATATTTACCTTTAGAAATTGTGCCAGCCATTTCTACATTTCTGTGTTGTACAGCACTACGTTCTTGTGTTAACTATCCCTAAGGGCCTTTTGAATTCTATGATTTTTACAGAGTATCAGAATAACAGGAAGAGGAGTGCCAAACAAACATTAAGGAAGCTTGCGCTGTTCAATACTCTCATAAGGGTCTCAGTTGTTACTGAATCTGTCCTGAGAAGAGGAGATGAGTGATTTAATCAGGTTGTTGGTAGGCTGCCATGGAAAACACCTACAAATATAATTGTAATGTCACATCTGAGTATGCAGGTGTATCTCTTAACAGAATATGTAAAAATGTTTCTCTGTAAATGATAAATTTGTCAAAATTATGATTTCTTTTGGACATGACCAAATTTATTCACTGATTGAAGTGGAATTCAGCAAATAATTTCAACTGAATACAGGGGAACCTTTTTTATTTAAATGTCAAAACATTTCATGATGACATTTTCTGAACAAAATACTTTGGCAGAATGCTATGCTTCACACTGACAGTGAAGGTAGAGGTGTGGGTTGCAGAGTGCCAAATATGCTTGACTGTAGAACTAAATGTTGACCTGTATGAGCATGGGACAAGGACTGGGCACAATGTTATGTGGAGCAGGCAGCAAGGGCAGATGTCTGGAGAGCACGAATGCTCATAAGTAAAACCAGAATACCTGCCAAATACTATGGGTATTAATTTTGGCTACTTGTTTTATCAGATGATCACAGATGGAAGAGCTGTCCACATAGACTGGACATGGATTTTAATTCATCCAGAGCTCTTTATGGGACACATTCAGATCATGAGTCTGAGAGTTATGGACTTAAACAAGACAGTGAGCTAATTTTGAATCTCCCCATCTGCCTTTGCCACTCCTGACAGTGGTTAGATTGAACAACCGGATTAGTATTTAAAGTATTCTTTAAAGATTTAAGAGTAGTTTTTAAAGATTTGAGAGTGAGATAATTTCAATATTGATTAAAAGATGATGTTTTAGGCAGATTACTGACAGATTTGTAAGAACCTTCACTAGTAAGATTCCTGATCTTGACCACTGGGTCAGGGTTTCTAAATATTGGTTATAATTTTGTATGGACTGTGAAAGTCCACAATACAAGATGCACCAACAGTGTATTGCCTTGCAGTCAGTAATACTGTGGATCTTCATCAGCTTTTAACTGGCTGATGAGTTTGGACTGGTGCCTTATCTCAGGGAGTCACCCTCTGTTATGGAATCCTGTACAGAGCCAAGAAAAACAGATTTATTTTGGAGGATCAGAGGCCTCAAGAGCTCAAGCTAAAAGATGTCAGCTCTCAAGTCAGTGTAGGTTACAGATTCTCTTATACATCAAGTCAGTTTTCTAAGAACAAATCTTACAGTGATTTCACACATAAATTTTTGTAACCATGCACTGAGTACTATAATTTTGTGCCCTTCTCGAAGAGGGTTGCTCTATCTTTAGGTAGATGAACTACAACTTCACATAAAATTGATATACCGAGCTGCTGATCTAGCCGCATTTCTGACACTTTTACTCACTGTAAAGGTTGTAGAAATAGTTAGATAGACACTTTAGTTATGGAAAACCCACAGAGGTCAGATAAGGAAGGTATTGACTAGAGAATATGTGAGGTTGTTTATGGAATATATATAACTATCAACTTGTATGAAACCTATCTAGAAGAACAGGTAAAATCTCTCCTAATAATTGATATTTAACCTGTAGAACAAATAATCTGAGGATAGGACACTCTATCTATTCCCTAAAGTTTCTGAAATGTAATAAGATATTTTTGTAAAGTGCACTTTTAAACTTCTTTAAGGTTTTTGAAGCAGTTCTTTGGTGAAATGAGAGTGTGAATCAAGTTAATAGTCACAACTCTCCCTTATAGCTTTAAAATCCATGAGTCATTATCAACATTTGTATATTTTAATTTGACCAGCTTAGATTGCACTCTGCAGCAAGAATCCTCAGATATAAAATTTATTGAATCTAACTCCAAAGTTCACTTTTTGAACAGATCTTCCTTATTTTCAAACTGTAGATCACATGGAAGCCTTGTATCTTTGCTGGCTTAGAGATTCACAGTTAAAGCCAAAATCCTGTCTTGATTCTGGCAAAGTAAACATGACTAACATTTGGAAAAAATACACAGCTTTTTCATATTCACAACTAACTACATGAGGGTACTTTGGTGGCCTGATTCTATGAACATTTATGCCCTTTGCTCACATCCCTGTGAAGTAAAACCAACAACTGATATTGCTATACTATACCAGTATGGTATGCATTGCAGCTTTTGGCATTAGATTTCATTTAGACTACCCTTTTCAATATCAGAGTTTTGTTTAAAATCTCACCTGAATAATGTTTGCAGGAAGCTAGAATACGGTGGTACATTTGTGGAAAATAATTTTATTTAGCCCTCTTCCCTTTTGCAAATTGTCTGTGAACAGATTTTGATTTTTGCTCTTTTTCTAGCTAATTGAAATTAAATGCTAAGTGCGTTATGCAACATATTTCTGTCTGTGAAATGTTCATGAACTTTGACTTTGTCTTTCACAACTCACTTATTATACATGGCGTACAATGTGCAGTTTGTCATTTAAGTCATATGCTGTTGCTCCTCTTTCCTTATGGCATGACCAAAACTCTAGAAGCTTTAGTGGAAAAATAACCATATTGGTATGCAAATTTCCTTATTCACACATGAATATGGGGGGAGGGGCTGCATGAGGAGCAACTATTCAAAATATTTGTGTGAGTGTCTATGTATGGCAGAAAGCCAACAAAAGCAGGGACAAATATATATGACTCAGCAAATGATTTCAAATTTGTCAGCATTTTCACAAGTCAGTTCCCTGCTTCATGTGCTGCTCTTTTCAAAACATACTGAAACTAGACTTTATACCTTTGAGACTCAGTGATCTAAAAGCTGAAAAGTATTGTGACTGTGTGTCAGTTTACCTATCTGTCAGTTTACCCTGGCTTTGGGAACTGCTTTAATTATTTGGCTATAAAAAGTTAGTGGCTTTACTTTACCAATTTGCCACATCTCCAGCAGGTTCATCTCCACAGCTACCATCAGTTAGGCATCTTTTTTGTTCATGCTGTTGGACTAGAGTATGAGACAACTTATATTTAGTCTTGGAAGCTAACTTGTGACTAAACACACATGCCAATCCTATGTGTAGTCAGTCCTACTATAAATATCATTATAACAGCATAATAGTGCCATGGTCAGAGTTTTTCTTCTATCTGCACTAGGGATGAACCTAAAGGACAGAAAGGACAGTCACAGGATTCTCTCCCTTTTACATGCATTCATGAGTTTTCCAAGCCATCTATTACAGGATCCAATTTACAAGTTGCAGAGGGAAAGCTATGAAAGAACTCTAATTATCCTTTCCTCTTTCCCACGTCCTTATTGACAAAGCCGATTCAATAACTAGATGACTGGTTGCCAGTGCCTCTCTTGACTACAGATTTTTGAAATATTCATATGTCCCTATACATCTGTCTATATAGCAGAGCCTGCACAGTCCTTTTGTAAGTGACATTTCATGGTGAGAATTATGCCAGCACAAAATCATATGACTTGATGTCTGCTTCAGTGACATTAAACTCATAGTGCATGGTAGTGAATGACAAAAAATGATATACAAGAATTCTGGTATGGTTTTTGGATTTTGTCTAACTTCTCTGATCAGACTGGGTTATTTGCCAGATCAGTAGCACGTGTTAGATATTTCCTCTTTATATCTGAGTCAGAAATAAACTGCGAGAGGCCTCTCAGTGTTTATATTTTTTTTCCCTTGGGTCCTAGCTAATTCATGAAAATGAAAATGAAGGGGTACAAAAAAGAAGAAAGGCAAATGGAGAAATAAAGTCCGCTTCAATTGATGAGTTTCACTGAAATATTTTGTATTTCATTGCTCAGAGCAATTCAGATATGCAACTGGGAACATGTTGGTCAAAGATAAACAAGAATAACTTTTTTATTATTATCCATACTTACTTAAGCTCCTGTGAGTTAGCAGCCATAAGGGATTTTAATGTCTTGTCAGCTAACGGGCACCCAGAAACACTGAAAAAAACAATGTGGAATGTTTCACTAAAACAGAGTATTTTTTTTCTTAAAACAACAACCTCCAGACAATCTATGACTTAAAATGTGAAAAAAAAAAATAATCCTCAAATATTTACTGATATTTGCTGTTGACAAAGGAAGAGCAGCCCATAAAGGCTGTATGTCTTAAGTTACTGAGAAAATATATGGTCAGGGCCAGAGGTTTCAAAATCTCCTTAAACCTGTGTGGCAAGCCTGTATTACACAGAATGCTTCCTTTATGTTGCCTACATAAAGGGCAGGTGGAGCATCTGGCCCGTGTGTCTGGGAAAAGGCTTTTACCTTGCTCCCAAAAGAAAAATATTGTTTCAACCCCCAGGTTGACAGTAGGCTATTATGAAGGAAATAAATAGCATCTACAGAATGTATTAGCAGATCTATGAATTTCAAAATCACCTGCAGAGATATCTACAGGAACATCATTTAAAATCCCCTGTACTAGCATCTGTACAGAGTGTGCCTGTACACTTAAGGGAATGAAAACTTTACTAAATGACTTATCTACAGGTCTCTGCTAAGACATACCGTTTGAGTAATAAGCACATCCTGCCTAAGTCAGTCTATTCTATTCTATATCTAGTCTATTGAGTTCAGACCTTCACAAAATATAACAAAAACAGGAAAAAAACAAACAAACAAACAAACAAAACCAGACACATTACAGTATGGGCAATTTTCTACAAATTACTTTTGAATACTCATCCATGGTTACTATAAAATGTTAAATGACAACAGATAACAGTAACTTAATTTCCTGCTTTGGGTTTCCTGTTGTTTCTTACCTGCGGTGTGAGGCATAGTTTCCTGTTACATGACCACTACCATCACATCCTGGAGTTGGACAGCTATGCAAAGATATAATGAGAAATTGCATGAGTATGCAAAGATGAAATGAGTATGTATCACATACATGTAGCTTACCCTGCAATGACTTACATAATGGTGCTTACGGAAATCATATTCATCATTACCCATCTCATAACTGTTAAGACACTACAAAAAAACTAAAAAAACTTACATAACAATTCTAGTTTTCAATTACTACTTGAAACATATATGGACAAAAAAAATCCTATTTCCACAAATGCAAATTACCCAAAACCTTATTTTTTTTTTATCTATGTAATGTGAAACCACCATGGTTTGCATAGATTTTTCTATGCAAGAATAAGAATACAAGTTATAACTTGTATTCTTGAAAGGACAAGTTCACTATTGCTACCAATTTTTGACAGCAATTCATAAATCCTAGAGCTGAAGTTTTGATCTGACCTTGTGTGTAACAAAGACTAGAGAATAATAATATCCCAAATCATTCCCTCAGCCTCTGACTAAAATAAAGCACCTTGTTTAGAAACACATATATTCTTTATTTGCTGAAGTAAGTGAGAAACAGGTATTATGGTTGTGTGTTAAACTAAAAGCATTTCAGTTGAAGCACATTTTCCTGGAGAGAATGTTTGACCTGGAGAAAATGTTACAACTGCTGTTTTTCCTCAACCCGTATTTGGTCATAGCACTGAGCTCATTTATCACATTGGGATACGATCCTCTGCAAGAGGGAAAAGATGGCAAGAAATGCAATTTATGGGCAGAGGGGGAAGAATAGGTGAGTTAAATGTATCTTTCTATAGTATTTTAAGCTATTTTATACAAGCTATGTTTAAGTATTTTAAACATTAGTTCTGCAGAGTCACCTTATAAAGGGTTGTATCTTCTTTCACTGGGCCCATGGTTAAAAAGGTCAAGCCAAAAGCTGTACAGAAGCTTTTAGCTAGTGCTACATGAGTAAGGCATACAGGAGATCCTCATCTGGCTATTTATTCTGAACTGGCAGAATGCTATGAACTTTTCCAATTCTGTAAAAAAGCCTTAGGAGGACATGAGTGTCATTTTCACAGCCCATTTCAAACTGAGCAGTGCAGTTTTGGTCAAGAGAATTATTGTGGAAAAAAAAAAGAAAAAAAAAAAAAAAAGAAAGCACATGCATATAATACATTATATGGTATTCATATAATAGCTCACTGCAACTGAGCTAATGGTGTCAGAAATTTTTTCTCCACAAGTACTTTTGCCATTTTAAAAGCTTCCTCATGATGGAGCCACCTGTACTGGATTGTTCTGTATGAGTTCTAAGTTCAGTGAGATCAAAGAAATGCAGTGGGATCCCTATATTGTCTATAGATCCTGCGGATGTATTAAAACTTTGTTATTTAATTTTCTGGACAGGTATATTTAAGGTACCTCTTTCTACTCACCATGTGAAAATAATACACTATAAGGTTATCACTGCTTTTGTAAATACTGTGAGGGATTATTATTTAGGAAATTAGAAATGTATTTTACAGACATCTCAAAACAGGTCAATATCACAAAGAAATAAATATTAGAAAAGAAAAACCATTAGAGTCTTCAGCAAATAAACTCAGTGATTTTTGTATGCAACTGTTTTAGAGGAGGCAAAACAAACATGACCTCTAGCAATTTAGATCATGAACTACAAGTGCAGATACAACGTGTTGAGTAGACAACATGCAGACTGCACGGCATGAGGTGAAAGAATCACTCTTCACAGAAGCTTGTTCCAGGGAAATATAATTTCTAAAGACAGAGGCAGATCTAACTGATTCAGTGCCACTGAGTCTGGGGAGCAGGACACAGGGTGACAGGATGCAACTCGTTTATTTTTGGGTGATTCTGTAGTGATATGTTATAGACTATCATTACTAAGCAATATGGAATGCAGTTGCATAGAGAGATTTATTCTGTTTGGGGGACAAAACGAACAAACGAACAAATAAAACCAACCAAAAAAACCACCCCTCTACTGTTATCAAAGTGGTGTTGACGTGAATCCAGTAGGCTTTTGTGAAGAGCCTGGGATTTTAAAAAGTGACTAGTGTTATGAGCTGTCTGGGACAACTTTACTGAAAATAATCTGAACTGAAACAAGTGGCTGTGTGCAAAATGACTGAACAGAATTATCCTGGTTTCCTTGCTGTTTTTGATAGCAAAATTTTGGAATTTAAGACTAAGAAAGTGAGTCTCTGTACTGGGGAAAAGACATCATTAACCTTTTCTTCCGGAGTGTGAATTTGTATGTCCACTGGATTTTCAGCAGGACAGAATGACTAACTCGGCTTTGAAGGAAGCAGATGAAGGAATTAAACACAGATTACCTACAGGTTGGAAAACTGTTGGGGCAGCTCCTTTTTATCTTGCATTTTGTCTTGTGAACTTCACATTTTTAATATCTGAGAAATCCCCAGCACTTCTGCCCAAACCCTCAGTAGTAGAACTACTGAAGGCTTTCCAAATAAATTTTATTTAATTACATAAATATTAGCACAAACTACCTGTAACATGCTAAAAAAGCTGTGTAGAAGAAGCTGTTGCCAAAACTCACATCTAGTGAGTTGCATAGCTACAACAGGAAGCTACCTGCAGTGATCAGTCATGGAAGTCTCCCTGCTCAGCTCCCTCAAATGCACTCCAAACCCACACTTAGAACAACAGCATAGTCAGTATTTAGAAGGGCAGAGGAAAACATGACATTTTTTGTGACTCACGTGATGAGTTCCTTTTTGAGATCTCTTGAATGCAGCTTGGGTTTAGGACTTGGTATGGAGACATCTCCTGGATATTTTTTTTCTTCCATATTTTCTGGAGAACTCACTGGATCTTTCTGAAATATTAGATGAGAATGTGACAAAAGGTTTCTCTTGACAAGACCTTCCACATTTTCAACAAGTAACTTGAATGTCTTTTAAAAAGTGCCACAAGAAGCAATGAGGAGAGATTAAGAAAGTTTAATACATTAATAATTTCAAGGAATCACAGATAGACTTTTTTTAATGTTGAACTGTATACTTGTGAAATTATTTCTGAAAGAAGATGCTGTTTTAAGCTGTACATAAGGAAAATCAGGTGTAGATTTATATAACACTGATAAAGATCAAAGAAAAATACACAGGGAAAATTAAAATGGCTTTGGAATAAATAGAGACAAACAGGATTTCAGCAAGTATATCCTTGATTTTTCTGTGCAAGTACCTCACTGAGTTTTGTACACAAAGTGAGTACCATTGCGCCATATTGCGTTACAAAATTATAATCATAAATAAAAAGTTATTGTACATAAAAATATGTAAATACAAAACTTTCTAGGTTTGTAGAATGCAATGACTTGTCTTATGCAAAGAGAAGATTTCTTGTTAAAATAAAAATCCCAAGGGGGAAAAAAAAAAATGACATTTTCTTAGCAGCAGGCTGGTAAGAGTAGTTACTGATTTCTACTATTTATAGATTAAAATCATCACCATTACAAGGCTGTTTGGTGGATGGTATGGATTATGGGTATTAAGTCCTCTGGGAAGGCATTTTGGAAATCCAGTGCCCTGAAGAATACTACATTTTCATTTTCTGAAATAAAAAGGTCTTTGACAATTTCATATAGCGTAATTCATATTGTTTTGAGGATTAATGTCTTCAATTATTACTATTTTAATGAAGGCTAAATATTTCCTTTCTTGAGGTATGCTCTGTGGATATTGTGTTATTCAAGAAATCTCCAAAACCCTTAACATTATTTATCAAATCTGTATAAACCCCTGCTGAGAATTCATGTTCTGATTTAAACTCTGATACTCAGGCAGGTAGCACCCAAAGTTTACTGCATGTAGGAGCAGAACTGCTGCCTGCGGTCAAGGGGAGAAGCTTCCAGTTTCTGCTAAACTCTCAGTATTGGTGCTGTAGATTCTCTGGGCTTGTGCAGCTGATTAATGTGCCAGGACAGAGGGGCAGGGATGTCTGCAGAGCTGTTAAGCACAGAGCGGAGAGCTGAGGAGAATCTGGACTGAAAATGGAGATTATGCCTAACGGGACTTGTAAGCTCTGCGGGGGTGTTTCTTCTGATAAAGCTTCCATATGGTCCTCAATTCTGGCAGCTCATCTTTGCCTGTTTGGAGACTGGATCCTCAATATGACTTCCTTCTGCTTTCTGATACTGGCTACCTACTGCCTACTGTATCTCACACTATACATACATATAGAAACTGTGCCATATTATTGATCTATCAATTACTACTGATTATTGGAGCCACATTTGTGGGGTTAGTTTGGGATTAATCTCATCTGCTACAAATATAGAAAGCAAAAATGCATATCTTCTTTTCTAAAAACTCCTCCATAGTAATTATCAAATAAATCTTTAAAATATAAAAGTAAACTGATATATTTCATTTTCTTAGAATTTTATTTCTACAGGAAAATTTCACAAGAGGAGTAATAGATAAAATTAAAAAAATATATATCAGTATTTCTAAAATGTTCAAACAGAAATACTAAATTTTTGAACATCCTCCAAACATGGTAAACTAAAATGCTAAAGACTGGAAAAAGGAAAGACAGTTTTATTCAGGATTCAAGAAACCTGAAAGGCCATTTTGGAACATCAAATTAAATCCTGGTTCTTGTGGCATGTGGGGGTGTTTTTTGCCACTGCAATCTGCAGAAAGGGGGTTCTAGTTAGTGACTTTGTCTTCCCACATGTTCAGACCTGCCTTTCTTACATATATGAAAATGAAAGCTTCTATAGGGATTATCACCATTGTGACACCCCATAAAATCAAAAGCTCCCAAGAGAAACCAAAGATTGTGACCTTCTGTTGCCAGCTGAAAGATCCCAGATGTCAAAATAATTCCAAAAACTCTGAGTAACATTATTTCCATTTAATGTAATGGAGGTTGAAGAAGGCTGGCTTGTTGTGCACATTTTCTATCAACTCCAATAGGTTGTATTTGTATTACTGAACTAAAGGCTAATGCTGTGTTTCTAAAGACTTAGTGAATGCCTCAAATGAATCTTAGCAAAGTATGAAGACTGGGCACACATCACCTTCCTCCATCTCTTGTCAAGTGTCCATCTGAAAGGAGCCAGGTATAGACAGTGGTGGAAAGACCACTTGGACACTCTACTGGGCTCCTGAACTTCATGATGAACCTCAGGATATACCTGCAACCAACAAGAGTTCCTACAACTGATCATGCTGCAGGGTTTCCTACTATTTTCAGCTATAGTTTGTATTCTTTATCTCAAATGGAAGATATCTCTTGATCATTTGATGAAAAAGAAACTTCTCTGTGTTAGCTATTTATCATGTCACTGTTTGATACCTGCTGCACAGAGAGGACTGACTACGAATTATACATATCAGGACTTGACAAAATATGACAGTAGTGCATTTGATATACACAGCTTCATTTAATGATGTTCCATTGAGTGTTTAACAAAAATAAGATGACAAGATTAAGGTTGACATAAGTATTTCCACTACCACCAACATAACTGATACTAAATAGTTTTGAATTGCAATATTTTCATTTCATATCTTTGAAGGATTTTTTTTTTTTTTTAATTTTAATTGTGGATTTCCTGAATTAACTTTCTGAGATTAGCTGTCATGTTTTTTAAACCAACAGCTATACACATACATGCACAAAGGCCTACAAACAACTTCATAATAACTTCTCCTTTGAAAAAGAAAAAATCTCCTAAGGACCAAAGTGGTAATAGAGTTTGCTTCCTGGTCAATATCCCTTATTATATTTCTAAGGAATGAGATACAGATATATGGATATTTAAACAGATGATTTATTCAGCATTGTCTTTGCAGCTTGTGAAAGACTCCTATTATTCAATAAGTATAAAATCATCAGATGTGTAGATGCTGCAAAAGGAAGACAGCACAATGGGAATGCAAGCAGAGGAATATTAAAACCCCACCTTTCTTGGCCCTCGAGTCAATACATGTGGCCCAAAAAGGAACACATCTACCTGACATGAACAGACCTAAAGACCAAGTATTTCTTGGCCTCCACACTTAGGACAGAGCATAGAGCATCAAGCCTTGGGTTGTGTGCTTCTCCAGAGATTTAGCTTTAGATGGAGAGCCCTTGGAAAAACACCTTTAGCGCTTCCCACTTTTTGGTCATTTAAGTGGTGATCATGACAGCTAATCAAGGCCAAATATATGTATATATATATTTCCTTTCCCATTTCAACAGATTTATAATTAAATACTATTAAAATTCTGAAGAATTACAGACTAAAAGGAAAATCAGAACCAGCCCAATCAGTTCAAACACTACTATTTTCTGCAGAGCATGTGTGTATTCACGCATGCACACTACAGAAAGCAAGCAAGCAATGAAACCCCATTAATGTACAGATGGAAGTTTATATTGATTTCAGCAAAGACCAGAACATAATGGTAACATGAATAACAGATAATAGCATCTGGCACTTTTAACATTTTTAAGCCCTGAAATCTTTGGAGAACTGACAGTTGAACTAACTGACAGCTCTAGTTATTTCTCAGCGCTTTCCTTTTGGAGAGATTTTGAGCTTTTTCCAAATTCAGATATTTTTTTTTTAAGGGGGCATCTGGACAGGCTATTTCACTGAGAGAGAGAGAGACAATATTTTCTGGAAATTACCACCAAAATTAAGCAACTGTTGTGCATATGAACCAGATAACAATGAATTAGAAATAGATATAATCAGTCATTTTCTTTGCATGAGGATAACTGCCAGTCTTCGATTTGCAAAACAGAGCCTCTGGCCTTGAGATCATCGGACATATTGACTTTCCCTAGGATGGCAAAAGCTCACAGAAGAGGTCTGGGTCCAGAACCTCCATTAGGAACAAACCATACAGTGTCAAAGCATAGAGTACAAGGGGCAAGAGAACCATCTTTATGTCCTTTTGGATAGCGTGCTGATGCCTTCAGTTCCCTGTGCCAGTGCCAAGGAAGCAGGCAGCCACCTATCTCAGCTTTCTGAAAGTCCAGCAGGGAGCAAGGAGATGCAGAGATGCTCCTGCTGTAGCTCTTTCTCTGAACTGTGGTGGCAGCAGGGAGGAAAAATGGAATGACAAGCACCCTGCCAAGTCTGTGACACCAATTGATCCCCTACAGCAAGACAATTTTCTCAAAGCTGGACATGCTTGTCCATTATGTGGCATGAAGGGGACCTTCAGTCTACCACTTCATATAAAATGTACTTCAAAGCCCTAATAGAAAGACCATGCTCCCAGAGCCTCATGGCTGAGGCAGAGAGCATCATCAGCTCTTCAGAGGTTACAGAAACATACTCTTCAAGAAAACCCTGCCTCCAAGAAATGGTCCACTGTGGTGCAAATGTCTCATTTTGGCAGGTCTCTACCTAGTGCTGACAGATTTTTGTTCTTTTTGCAACTAAATTATCTTTTATTTCCAGGTATTTTTGAAACTGGGAGCCTGAATCCCCACCTTCAACCTTAAACAGCTTTACCCCGCCTGTCTTTTTAAAGTACTAATTTTGATATCTGAAGAAAAAATAATTTAATAATTATTAAAATGTTCAAATACCATTATTTAATATATAAAACTAAATGAGAAGGAAACGTATTTGCAGATGAATAAAAATTCCAAAGTGGGACATCTTTTATTTTACTTTGGAAAACTATTAGTTGAGCTTGTTTATGTTAATTGCCAAGATTTTACCTAATTTGACTGAAAATCCTCTGATGGTCCCTTCCTAATTAAAAATAAATAAATACCCTGTGTTCAGACAGATAGCCCCAGAAAAAAAAAAGAAAAAAGGAAGACAATAGGAAACTATGCTACCATGTTGCCAAGATAGGATAGACATGACAGAGCAAATTATAAACAAATTATAACAAAACTAAAATGAAGACCATAATCATGTTGGAAATGGCAACCTAGAAGATTAGCCATGAAAGATGCAAAGTTACTAAATAAAACCATTTACTGAAATTTTAGTTGCTCATCTTCGCTGTGTTTTCAAGTTTGAGCTTTTATATTTCCTTGGATAGGCTGAAAAGAGAAGACATCTGTACGTACTTATATATTTTTTCCATGCTCTTTCCGTATGGGATAAAAATCACCACAATTGGTGGAAAGTATTTATATATCCTTCTGTGCTACTTGTAGCCAAAACCGTCAGGTGTTACTAACAATACCTTTATTTCTGAATACTCTCCATCTGACTTCTCAACAATTAGACTCACATGTGAGGTCTAAGACTCACTGGCAGAGATTTACTGAAATACATTAAAGGTAAAACAAAAAGTTCTTCACTGAAAGAATACTGTAGGCAAGGGTCTTAGCATGTGTTTAAATACTCGGATATTGAGTTATCTAGTATGATATAGAGCTGGTATGAAAAAAATAATTATGTTTCAACATGAAAAGACTACCTTGGCACTTTTTGTTTTGAGTGCTAGGTCGTTTGTGTATATGTGCTATAGGACTGAGCCACTAGGAAAAAAAATTAAGAAGCAGTATTTAAGTGTGCATGCTTTTCATTTCCTTTTCTTAGATGCTTACAGGCATTCACAACACTTATAAAAATTCACGGTTGTTGTTTTCCATCTCTGGAAGTAGGCTCTGAGAGCAAGATCTTTCAAAATGAGTAGTGATTTTTATTTTTTGCCATATCCAACAAAACATTAAAGCTAACTCAATGTTCACAAACTTCTACTGTAGAAATAAATTCCCTTTAAACTTCAGCAAATTGGTCATCCCAAAGATCATTATCTGACCACTTATCCATGGGAAAAAAGTCATTCAGAAACTGAGAAAAAAAATACCTCTTTTTCTTCTTCTTTCCTGCCATGTGTCTTGCTGTAGTTGATTGGGGTATCCCAGCCTTCCTGCTCACAAAGAGCCTGGTAGAAGGCTGCATTTACCAGGATACTGCTTGTTTTGAAAGGAGAAGAGGAAGGAGTGGGAAGTACTGTACTGGAAGAAGTGAGAGGCATAACTTTGTCTTGGCTTCGGTTCTTTTTCATGCTCAAATCCAGAGTGCCATTTTCATCCACTTCTATCTCAGCTCCCTGACATACAACAGGAAACAGAGACATGTTTAGGTACAGAATGGTGAGGCTGCAACATAACCATGTGGTGCTTTTAAAGGATAAATATAAATGCATGCTTTTATTTAAATTTATCTGAATCTAAAACCAGCTTTTCGATTTATATCAGTTAATGTCCAACTCTTAGGCAGACTTAAATGTAGCTTCAGTAATGGTGTCCCTGCATCTCAGCTTAAACATAGTAAGCAGAATTTAAATAAGATGCCTCTAAACCATAACCTATACACCCTAAATCTAGTTTTATTTAAAAAAAGTTTAGCTCTAAATCTTCTTGATCTTTTTACTCTTACAGAGAACTATGACCCCAATTCACTGTTAAAAGCATTAATGCATTGTTTAGGTCACCAACAGCATTACTATTACATATGCTCCCTTCCCCCCACATCCTGGAAATATTACAACATCTGCATCATGGGGGAGAGATGAAGGGGGAAAGAAATATGCCTAAAAGAAACACAGTATGAGATTTTTTAACTAGAGTTTCATGCATCACCGATAATAACATGTTGCCTTAATCATGATTTGGCTTAGAAATGAACTTTTAAAAATTTGCCACAAGACATGGACCGGACTAGGCCACTAAGGCACAGTTCTGCACTGAGAGCACTAGACGAGGAAACACAGCATCATCTTTAGGAGGATGTCCCTGAAGGAGATATCCAGTATGAGTTAACACAACGTTTGCTACTCTGGGAAGCAAAGCAATCAGCAGCCCCTGATTGCAGGGGATTTTTCACTTTGGAAAGAGACCCAAATTCTGTTTCTGGGCTGGAAGAACATCACAGAAAAGTTCTTGCTCACAGGAAGGGACAAGGGCTGCTTAGCTTTATGAAGAGAACCAGGGAAGGAAAGCTCCCTGTTTTGCTTTAGAGTAAGTTTTTAGCAGAGTAAAATCTCCTCTTCTTGGAATGAAAAAAGTCTCCTGAAAGTGCAACTTACTAATGGAAGCAGCAAAAAAATTCACGTTATGCTCTCTAGTGTGTTGTGAGGACTCACACAGAGTTTCTTCTGTATTGAGGCACCAGTATTTCTTTCTGCTTTTGGACAAAGGTCCAAGTAGGCTTTTGCATGCCCATATCATCCTTGCATGCAAATCTTCTTCCTAATGCTCATTGATGAGATATTGTTCCTTTGCTCTCTCCCCATGGACATATAACTAATGACCTGCTGGGGATTTTACCACTGTGAACTTCTCTGTGGATATTGCAGTTCCATTCTAGAGATAATTGCCAATATGACCTTTGTTTAGATATTATTATTATTAATAATAATTATTATTAATAATTATACAAATTAATAATAATAATAATTTATTTATTATTATTGTTGTTGTTGTTGTTATTATTTCTTTTCTTTTTGATCCTTTGCTCTTGCTATTTCAAGACACTGTCTGGAATTAACATGTAGGGAGCAACACTGAATGTTGAAGTTTAGGCAGGGACAGTATACATGTGAGATTGGTCCTCACTAGTGAAAACAGTTATTAAAGTCAAGTAGGGGAAGAAGTGAAAGATATGGCTTCTGAAGGAACACTCATTGTCTAATTGTATGATTTAACCTAAATAAGCCAGAAAATATACAGAACTATAGAGTTAATGACAAGGTCATAGAAAGCAATATCCATGTTGAATGCTATCTTTAATGTTGCTGTGTCTTCCTGTTATTATCTTCAGTACTTTTTGCATCACCACAAAGCTCAGAAGATGCTTGGGAAATTGGGGCTAGATGCAAAACTTAGGAGACAGTCTCATAAGCCTACACAGAGCCTTCCTAACTTGAATAATATAAAAATAAGCCTTTATCATAAATGAATCACTTCCACCCTTTGTTTTAAAAGGAAAAGATATGTCCAGAGGTGAGTTTTACCATTTTTTTAGATCTTTTTTCTTAGGAAGGGGTGAGACTCCAATACAGAGAATCCTATTCTCTTTCTTCCTAGTAACTATTGCTGCAGATTAAATGATTAGTCTATCACGTAACGGTTAAAGATAGGGCAACCCAGCTGGACTGAAAGCACAAGCTTCCTTCATGCAGACATGTCCTTTACCACTGTCAGAGCTGATTCATTTAAAGGTGAAATGCATCTGATGAAATACTTCTAGTCAGATGAAAAAATTTTGGTAGATGAAGATTGAGGTCCTAGTGATCTCTCTTTACTCAGGGACCCTGATTCTATTTTGTGTACATGGGCCTATGACAGATTCCCACCTAGACTGAAGCACTACCAAGCCATCTGCTTTTCCCCAGTTCAGAAACTCGGACACCTCTTATATTTGCTTCTCCTGCATGACAAAGTTCACATTTTCAATCATACAGCTTAAAGAGAGAGATGTTTTATTATATTTATGGGAAGCAAATACACTTCTAATATGTTCATACTAAGACGCTTTGGTTATATCTTTCTGCCCCTTTTTAGTAAATAGTTTAATCTCCTGTGATAGTTTTAAGCCCTGAATTTGACAGTGCAGCTTATCCTGGATAATAACTTAGTAACCACAACATCTTATGCCATCTGTATAATATCAAATACATTTTTATACCAGCATTAATAAACCTTA
The DNA here is from genome assembly GCF_963932015.1 of Anas acuta. Taxonomy (NCBI): domain Eukaryota; kingdom Metazoa; phylum Chordata; class Aves; order Anseriformes; family Anatidae; genus Anas; species Anas acuta. The sequence goes on along the minus strand of NC_088980.1, from coordinate 110,678,399 downwards.
GTTACAAAAATCCAAGATATTAACTATATCAGTGCCAAGTGCACACTCCAGGATCTGACAATAGAGCTCTGCCATGATCATCCCAGTGTTTTTTGGCTTCCTAGTTGATATGTAACTATAGCGATGAAACAGAGCTACAGTAATCAAGTTTAATGACCAATGTAAAGTAAAATGCTAAATATTGTAGTTGCTGACATTTTTCATAATAAAAAAACTTGGGTTAAGTCTGCACAACCAACATTCACATAAAATTCCAGACCTCTGTGACAGATGGCTTAGAAAAGGAAGCCATGTGACTGGGCTGCAGTAGTTTTATAGTGCAAAACCCATAAATAGTGCAGATTCTCTGTCACTGACAAAATATCAGCTACTCAGAAGGCAACATTGACAACAGAAAGGACCAAAAGCAGTCAAGGTTCCCTCCTTGATGAAACTGCATAGAAAAATGTCAGGAAACATCATTTCTGAGAAACAGTTAACATTAGCTGCAACAAGGAGCTTTGGGTGATAAGCAGAACATTTTACTAATATGGATATTTAGAGGTTCCTCAGCACTTTTCTGAAATTCACATAGAAGTTGGGTTGTCCAACATCTACCTAATTTTGGTCAGGAAAGGCTGGGTTGTGTGTTTGTGAAGTAGAGTACAGATGGGGTTTAAGTGAGCTCACAGATGCACACAACAATTAAATATAGTCATGGAAAAATATCCCCTTTTGCCCATCACAGGATGGATCACACGTTTACAGCATGGCTTTTTATTCAGAACAGTATAAAATAGCTATCACTTTGCTGCATTCATAGTAAACTCCAAATGGCAGAGCAAAAAGAGAGGATGGTCAGAGCTACTGCTCCAGTTTTCATCCCTACTCTCATCCCACCCTCCTCTCAATATGTCTCCTTTGCTTGTTTTACCACGTTTATTTTTACATTAATTTTAAAATGGAACTAAAAAAGACTAAAATGGCAAATGGCAAAAAAAAAAAAGCTATAGCAGTGCTATGACATGCTGACAGAAAATGGCACTTACTATGCTTAGCTCAGACTTTTAAAGGCTATGTACTCCTCAGTAAAAGCAAGATCTTATTACTGTTGACTCTAGTACATGCAAGAACTAGCCTATATTTATCCATTTATCATGACATATTTAAAATACAGCTACAGAAACAATGTATATTGTTCTGATTTTTCCTTAAAAATGTAAATAAAATAAAGATGTGAATGTAACTTATTATTACCTAACATATTAGTTTACAGTTGTATGAGTCTTTGGAGTCTGATTTTGATCTCATTTACATTTACACTAGTGTAAACTAGGGAAAAATCCGCTGAAACTATGAAGAAAAATCTACAAGGGTGAGAGGAGCCATACAGTAATTAAATTCAGGTTACTCCTTATCTACTCCCACATCAGTGACAGTGCAATCACCCCCACAGGTTTTACAAGCAGCTGGAAAAAGGAGTTCAGAATGAAAAATCAGAGAAAAATGACTGAAGCACATTTTCTTTATTCCATGATCTACTCCATGAAAAGATAAGGTACAAGTAGTACTCTATGAAGAGTATGCATCTAAAATGAACACTAATATATTTATACACCAAAAAAATGGTCTCTGTCTTCTTCAAATGTTTAGTCAAGCTTTTTGTCAAATGCTTAGTCAAGTACTTTAAAGTCAAGCTTTTCTCAGTCTCCTTTAATTTATGACCTAAATATTACAAAATATTTTCTAGGACATTATTTAGTCCTGTACTTAGAATTCAACTATATAAGCTAAAAATATGTTTTGTTTTGTTTTGTTTTGTTTTCTTGGTGGTAAATTACTCTTGCATTTTTTCATATGTTTATCATCCCTTCTATAGCTCACAACATTTAATACTCTGCAATGTGTCTCAAGTAATGATTACAAGTTAAGCCTTATCTCATAGCTGGACCAGAAAGAGTGAATTATTATGTCTGCATGAATCTTATTTCAAACCTGTGACCTTAGGGAGATTGTATCATTACATATAAGGGGTTTCATGTATCCTTTGGTTAGCATCAGCCATAATAGCACTGATTACTCAGTAAGTCTAAAGAAACAACATTATCAATGATTTTGCACTCCCACTAGTAATTCAGTCTGCATTAGACAGCTCAAAAGGATTCTTAACTTCTGGTATCGAGAATAACTCTGTAACTAGTACCTTGCCATGTATATGTACACTATTAATGCAAATACATCCAAAAGAGTACAATTTCGTCTATTCATAGCCAATAAGAATAAATGCATTTGTTATTCAGATTTAAAGGTAAACAATCAAGTTCTTCTGCAGTAAAATAAAATACTAATCTGAATCAAAAAAAAATAAAAATCTGTAACTGCCTAGCAATGTTTGAGATACAGATGAAGTCACAGTTTCAGCCTAGAACAATACACAAAAAAAAAAAAAGGCAGCCAAGAACTCGCTCAAGGAGCAATATGCACAGCAGTAAAACAGACTAGAACCTATGATATTCTTGCTGATTTTTCAACCTTTTTTTTTCAACAAAGGTTTTAAGGTATTTGGAATAAAGGAATGCCTGACAAATGTGTTAAGTACTAACTACATTATTGAAATAATTGATGTAATTATCACCGTCATCAATATCCAAGAATGGAGAGATGACATAATTTTGTTCAAGAACAGAATTTGAACTTTAAACATTTTTTAGCAAGTGTCGTTTTTTTGTTTTCTTTTAAAGCATAGTGTGCATATGCCATTTTGTCTAAACAGGTGGAAAAAGCACCAAAACATTCAACAAAATGTTTGGCAAGCAGTGGTGATGAGGATACAGATAAACTACATTGCTTGCAACTACCTCTGTGAGATGTGAATGCGGTGAGGCTGTAAACATCAAAGATCTCTGGATGTTACAATGATGTAGACTCTAGCACACTGCTAGAAAGTGCAGGCTAAGTGTTCCAAGGGAGTCCTTCTGTTGAATTCAATAGGAGGTGAATGAAGCTGCAAATGAATATGCAGACCAGGATTTGGCATACAGACCACATGAGAATTGGCTAATCATTGTAATATTCAGGGGAAATGTTTATTAAAGTTACAGGTGTCTGCACCCGTGGGGTTGAATAGCATAGACACTGTAACATTAATGTGGTACTTTTAAAAAACAGTATCAGGAAGTATATGATTACCTTAATATACATACAGCTGATAGAAAATCCACAGAGAAAGCTTAAGATCTATTTTACTGCCCACTTAAGAGTAAATGCATTCTTTTAATTGATTTATTTATAAATTAATAATTTTTATATAGAATTATTAGGCAGATTATCTTTGTACATTGGTTCTCTTTATGAAGTTCTGCTTACTGACAGCACTGTGAATGTGTAATCGGATTTCACTACCCTTGAAACAATTCTCTCTTATTTTTTTTCTTCTCCCTTTTGAACTGATATGTTAGGAAAGTGAGGACTTTCCCTAATATAATCGAAAATCCATTAAATTAATTAAATTTGAAACTGTGTAGTAAAAACCAGTCACTTTTTCATTTAAGTGTTATCTATATTTACAGGGAAGTCATGAACATTCAAGGTAAAATGTCCAGTTCTTACTAAAAATTTGGCAATGCTAAGAGGTCAAGAAATAAAATTTGAGTGACAAAAAGAAAAAAAAAAATGCCTTCAAGAAAAAAAATTGTGCTAAAAATATTTTGGTGTTCTCCCCATCTGTTTAAGAAAGGCAACATATACAATATGTGCCTTGAGAGAAAACAAGAAAATGACAATTGCTTGGAACGTTTGAAGTTCAAGTTCTGCTGTTAAAAGAAGCACAACATTTGGACAGATATGTCTATTTCAGATGTACTTGCAAAAGGTTTCCTACCATATTTTAAAATAAGAAAACATCTTCACTGAAGGGAGTTTTCTAGAGATGTATTTCCACAGCTTCCTGTTTGAGTCCTGAAAGTAATAAATAGCCAAAACCAAATAAAAACGGGTTTTGTGTGGTTTTGGCTACCAAATCTGTTTGGGGCTTACTTGCCTGCGTTCTAGCCAGAAGCTAATTCTGATTCTTCTGTCAGATGTTTTGTAGCAGTATGCCCTCCAGAAAATCTGGCAAAAGTGGAGGCAGGCAGATAGCAAGGTATGCAGGTGATTTTCTTTTAGGCTGGATTCTTGGCTCTGAAAAAAGAGTAAGCTATGTGCCCCAAGTGTCCCTCCATATCGTTACTATTATGTTCACTTCTATTCAAACCTTCCCCATGATTTGGCAACTGTGAAGCAGGTATGGAGGAAAAAATCTTTGGGTTATGCCTGGTCCCTTTATTGCTCTTGTCTGGCAAGAAAGGTCTGTTGCTGAGGTCAGCCAAAGGCTGCAGCAGCCATTTAATACAGCCATTGGCATCAGTTTCCATTTCCCTGCTAGAAGTCTGTATTGAAGACCAGTGGAAGGAGGTCTCTGCTGCAGCTATCTGGAATAAATCTGCCACCTGCAAAAGATTCCATGATAAATATTTGGGGTAGACAGTGACTGTATTACAGGGGATGCATGTGGACACATTAACACTAGAACATCTACTCTGTGGCATCTCACAACACTGGTTTCAAGATCCAATCTTAGCAGTGGTGAGTGGAGGCAGAACAAAATTTGTGAGCCAATAGCCACAGAAGACATCCTCTAGCCAGCCTGAGACTAGTATTGTAACGATCATCATAGAGTGACACTGACTTGCAGAGACACAGTTTATCTGTCTTTTGGAACACATATCATGACTGGGAGTCCCATAGCAGAAATACACCTGATAAATACACCTCTTTCATTCCCCAATGATCTCTTCTCAACATCTTGCAGCAGCTTTCAAAAGTTTCATTGCAGTGGAGCATGTGTGACTTTAATGCAAATAAATAAACAACAATACTCCCATAATCATAGTCATAAGAAGAAAATCTTGTCTATTTTCATAAGCATTATAATACTATGTAATGGCACAGAAAATAAGGTTTATAGCTCACACAGTACCATTTATAAATCATAAAGATCTGTGAGGAAACGCAGAGCAGAAACCAAAACATGAAAGCCCCACAAACATCTATGATATTAGGCAGCTTTCCATTACGACAGACATGCCCAAATTATCTATCGCCAAACACTGTGGGTCTGATTCTCCCCTCCCATTAGCAGAAAGGACCATTTTAACAAAGTCACTTGTTATTTCTCTCCCTATACGTTGTCAAACAAACCGTTATGAGCTCAGAATGCAACAGACTCTGTAGGTATAGTTCTGTTTTATTGCAAGCAAAATATCACCTTGATTAATCACTTTATTTTTATTTTTTATTTTTATCAGCTTCCTAAATGATTGCTAATGGCAGGATTCAGAGAGAGGAAAATTCCCTCTTTAAACAGATCTAACACATTATCTACCACAGATTGTTGCTGGATTTCAAATATTCTTCTTTTTTCTTGCCACAAAACAGCCCCCTTGTATTTAATGCTCAATTATAAAAAGAGTAACAACATAATTCCTGCAATTTATTTATTTTTATCAGAACTGGTCACTACATTACTGATTTTTTCTCTGTCTCTCTTCAAAAGAGCATGCAAACAGAAGCCTCCTTTTTGGGGATTTAATGCAGTCACTAACATGAAAGACAGTTTATTCGCACAGTTCAGTAGCTAGCACACCCTCCAGGTTCTTGGACTACCCTACCTTGGCAGACAGACTCTGTGGTTTGTTGGAGAGGATCTCTGCTGCTTCCCTGCAGCGGGTGGAAAGGTTCAGGATAGCAGCAGCTGCTGCTATGTGGGTGTCTTCACTACATTGACCGTAGCTATAAGAGTTGGCATGGCAAGGGCTCTGTGTGTGGGCGCTAGCACTAGGCAGTCGATTAGAAAATTTCACTGGATTTGAAAAATGCTTTGCTGTTGAAGAGAGATTTGATTAGCAATTGCATATATGTGATTTTTCCCATTAAATAGTCTTGTTTCTCAGACTACAATTTTATACATTAAAATATTCAAAGAATACATTTAAAACAATTAATTTCCTACTGGTTCTAATGGTTTTCTGTAAAAGTGGCTTCAGAAACATGTTAATTTAATTTTTAGCAGAAAAATAACTTTGTTATATACACATTTTTGAACCAAACATCTGAGACTTTTACTAAGAATTTTCTCATTCCTTAGTCAGGCATTAAATGCAACAATGTCTAAGGAAAGACTGAACAAATATTAATGCATTATGAGTCATGACCTGATGACACTGATTGACAAATGCAATTGCAAATATATCCTTATAAAGGCTTTCTCTTAGAGCTCTACGGTGTAAAAAAATAAAATAAGTGACTTGTCCAGTCTTTCCTAAAACAACATTGCTTACCTTGCTTAAATTACCCTACTTAAATTAATAACTCTGTTATTTAAATCGTTTTGTTCATATGAATAAGGAGAACAAGATCAATTTCTTAAATGTACTCCAAGTCATAGAAAAACTTTACCTGTTAGGAATATTCAGTCTTGTTTATGTGGAAACTTCAGTAATTTGTCTATTTTTCAATCAATTAAAAACATACAAACAAACAAAACAAGCAAAAAAAAAAAAAAACAAAAAAAAACAACCCTGAAACAACCAACAATGAACATTCAGAATACAAGTAGTCTTAGCTGACCTTTTTATGTTGGTTATCATTTGGAATAAAACACAGATTCACTAGGCTAGAGGTCAGTTAAGAATGAAGAACTAGCAGGTGAACAGAAAAGCACTTTCACAGACAAAAGTGGCATTTGTGGATCTGTTTTCTCCTCCATCAGCAGCACTTACTCCAAAACAGGTAGAACGAACTCTGCTCTCTGTTCTGGATTTTGGAGTTTAAGATGTCATTAACTGTTGCTGCAAAAACACAGCATAATGATCTCAGCCCTTAGTAAGCAATAATAATTTATTTTGTCTGTAGCTCTTCCAGTGTCATACAAAGACAGAGTAAGCAAAATCCAATTTCTCAGCCTACACCCAGATACACCAAGAACATTTCTGCATATAGCCATCTGCTCGCTACATAAAGATCTGAGCCCCAAGGCTCAGATCCCTTTGGATGTTGAGCTTTGGACAAGTGTATTTTAATGATAAGACCTACACAAGACATTCAAGAAATCTTTCCTCAAACTTGGGATGCTGTACAAGAAATGCTTGTTTGTGTGCACTGACTGTAACTGAATGCCATGTTTATTTTTTCTAAATACTAGCGTCAGTAGAAAATTCATAAGGACTTCATGATTCAGCTTTCTCTTTCTCCAGTGCAAATGAAAAAGGATTTCTATCCTGTCTATCCTATCTTTTTTATACCTTATCTATTCTGTGAAACTATAGGACAAATAAAATGAACTTCATTTTTAGCAGTTACTACATCTAATTTGAAAACCACCCTAAAATACAAAAACAAAACAAAACAAAACAAAAAAACTATGAAGGATGCCTGTTTTGTCAACAAACCAAGTTTATAAATGCAGAATCCACAGAGGACTAATGATGTGTTTTTGGCTAGCTACATATTTACATAGGATGCTGAACCGATCTCTAAATCACAGCTTCTTATTGCCAACTTTTATTTTTCTGTACACTCACCTGCTCTTTTATTTTCACCTTTCCATTTAAATAATAGCTATACACTGTAATCTTGCAAGAACAACTGGCTGTAAACTTCAATCCTGATATACATTATACATAAATTGCATATGTATAGATTTGCATTTGTATAAAAACATTTCAATCATTTTTCCTTGAAATGAACCTGTGAAATAGACATGCATCTGTGCAAAGAGACAGCTAATAGAGAATATTCAATTTTACAAACAAAATTGGAAAATCTGCCACCCAAGAAGCTGGCAATGCACATATTTGCTTACATCTGAACAAGCCTATTTTCCAGGCCAGATAAATATCTGCTTTTCATTTGGAATTTTAAATGAGGTATTTATACATATACACAAATACATAGATACCTCCATATATACATGTATATATATATATATATAGTATATACACATTCAGAAACTTACAGAAATAAATACAGACTTTATATATATATATAATATATTATTTGAAGTATATTATGCTGTATATATGTATATACACATATTAAAATTTTCTGCTTTTCTGTTCACCTTACTATGAAAGTTCTCCTTCCTTGGTTTAAGTGAGATGTGATTTAATTTTTTTTTCTTTTTTTTTTTTTCTTTTTTTCCCATGAGCAACAACAAAAGCCAGAAGAGAATCTTCTGTCATATTGCTTTGGATTTACACTGGTCTAAACCTATATATGGTGCAATTAAACTATTTTATTCCGTTTCCTTTGTGGAAACTGAACTGTTTGTTTCTTGAAACTAGAGTATGTTATAATGGTCAATACAATGGCAGAATCTTGCTGAAGTTTGCTAAGAAGATTGTGAAGAGTATCTGCAGTAAATAATCCCTGTTCACACACAGCATCTCATTTGTACAGAGGATTACCTCAGGAAATCTGTAGTTGATGCAAGCAAGAGCACCTTGATAACAATTTGATGTTATCAAGGTTATGTCTGCATTACAAATACGGTGTAGTACAGAAATATGGGAGATCAAAATGAATTAAATATAGGCCTCACAGTAATGCAGCTGAGGCATGCGGTCATCTAGGAGGAAGAATGTGTATGGATGAAGTGCCCTTTAAAACTTAACTTGGATTTCTCTTATTCTGCAATTCATAGTATCTTATGCAGACACATTCCATGGGACTTCTCATGGCAGCATGCTGTTACATGAGTAATGATATCACAATTTAATCAAGGAGAAAAGTAACAGATAAAATGTAAATCATTCTTTTTCATTCCCCTTTTCCTCTGATAATCACTTTTAAAAGAAACATCAAAAAACAAAACAGATGGTGGTCTTATTTAGCATTCTAGCAGTCTATATTTAGTAAATTAGTGCTTATATATAGCATTCTGGCAACAAATGGTTAAAATGTTTTCTCCAAAGACTTTTTGAATTCTGTAAGTTTTAAGCCAAAGAAGCAAGCAATAACAGATAAAGAAAAATTAAAATAATAATAATTATATATATATATATATAAAGCCCGTTTTCCAAGAGAGAATGGAATTTTACATTCAAGCTTACATTCAAGGAACTGGGGTGTTTTTCGTCCTTGCACCATGGGTGCCATTGTGCGTTTGCCAAAGACTTGTGCATCAAAGCTGGCATAATCAAATGGTACTTTCCCAAACTTCTCCTTTTCTTTTGTGAGGGTAGATCTGGAGGAGGTGACTGGCTGTGAAGTTCTGTAATTGTACTGAGCTACCTCAGGCTGCTTAGTTAAATTTGTGCTGAAAACAGAAGGAAGAAAAAAATGAGGAAGACGAGAAAGGCAAAAGAATATCTAGGTTACATTTTACTGAAAAGTATGATACAGTTGCATCTTGGTATCAGAAAGTGTGTTGATTTTGCATGTAAAACCTACTGGTAGATGAGTACAAGAAAAAAATTATGTAAGTATGGCTGACCTAGTAATTCAAAGCTGTACACAGAAATATTTCTAGCATACTCTAGTAACGTTGCAGACAATTTACAAGGAGGATACCACCAATTTGATTCTAGATGACCATTGTAGCATTATGTTTCTTTTTTTTTTTTTTTTTTTTTTTCTTCAAAAAATTGTCTGGATTTTTGCAAGTCACAAAGGACTTGTAGTGTTATGGATCACTATTGTTCACACTTTACTATGAAGGAATATGGTATAAATTTAATATAAGATGATCTAAAATAATTGCTTCTGCTATTTGGGGTGAAAGAATGATTTACAGTGTGTTATTCCATTTAGTTACTGTTCAGTAACTACTTGTCTTTAGTAATTTCCTAAGGACTTTTCATATGTAGAGTTAAAGCACGTGCAATTGGCAGACACATGGACATAATATTCTGTAATGGCTCTGAAGGAACCATTAGAGCTGATCATGTCAATAATCCACAAATTAAAGTGTCCCCAAATAGACCTGAATATAATAGGTTGTAATGGTTGTGGTGCCAATGATGTGCAAATTATGCATGTCTGTAGGGTCCATATAACTCTCAACAAAATACAATCACAATAAAAATGTTTCCTCTTTTTGATGCCATTGTATAAAAAATAAATTAAACTAATTAAACCAATAAACTTAAAATAAAGAAACTCATAATATGAATTAATCTAGAGTGGGGAAACTGAATAAGCAGAGTTCTCAACCCTTTCAGATAACTGTAATAACAATACAACCTGCTACTTGGAATCACTGGAAGATGCCTCTGAAAAGAACCACAAAACAAATGAAGGCTGTGCTACTAGAAGTGCAATAAGGTCAAAGAGATCTTTAACCATGTTCCAGTGGCCAAAATATTGCAACAATGGAAAATTTTGTAAGATGATTTAGAACATTTCAGCAGAGATAGCAGATTTGGTTTATGGGAGAAAGACATCTGAGAAATATTCATTAGGCTATTTGTATTGAAATAAGATTTAGTAGAATAGATCTGATTGCATTTCAAAAAGTATGCCTAGTATCTTCAATGTCAGCCACACTCACAAGGGCCAGCAGAATGCTGCTTGACAATTTTGACATATGGTCAATCTATTTACCTTCACAGTAGTTCATCTTGCAAAATTGAGTTACTTCTGTAGCCAAATAGGGTGAAAGACCCGAGGACTGATTAACAGTTTGTGCAGAAATACTTTGGTCAGACTAGATCATGAAGGCTCCTACCTGTGAGTCTGATCATGGCACTGTCCCACTTTTGGAGATTCAAGCTGGGTTTTTTCCTGGGACATTGCCAACTTTTCAGCTGCAGCAATTGGACAACCAGAAAGACTGTTTGAAAACAAGGTAAAGAGAAGAAACAAAAAGAAAAAAAAAAAAAACTTTAAATGAAATTTTAATTAAATGAAACATACTGCAGAATCCAATGGCTTCGAATTTCTCTGGGGCTTATTCATTTATTGGAACAGCAGCTGGTATTTCAGGTTAGATTCATTTGTCTTTTGTTCCTTAATGCAAAACTCTGAAATCTGCATATTTGAGGTGATCTGGAAACTGAAATGTTTTGTGGCTGGAAAATCACTAGTATGTTTTATCCAAATGACAACTACTTTAACAACTAAACCATGGATATAAGCCTCCTAATGATTAAAAGGAAAGTGGATTGATGGAAAATTAACAGATGTATGTGAACAATGACTGTTAACAAAGTGCACATTGTGTCATTTTATTTCAGGTTGTGCTTGCTTTCTTCTTCTTCTCCTTCTTTGTCTCCCCCTTCTCCTTCTCCTTCTCCTTCTCCTTCTCCTTCTCCTTCTCCTTCTCCTTCTCCTTCTCCTTCTCCTTCTCCTTCTCCTTCTCCTTCTCCTTCTCCTTCTCCTTCTCCTTCTCCTTCTCCTTCTCCTTCTCCTTCTCCTTCTCCTTCTCCTTCTCCTTCTCCTTCTCCTTCTCCTTCTTCTTCTCCAACTCCTTCTCCTTCTTCTTCTCCTTCTCCTTCTCCTTCTTCTCCTTCTTCTTCTTCTCCAACTCCTTCTCCTTCTCCTTCTTCTCCTTTCTTCTTCTCCTTCTTCTTCTTCTTCTCCAACTCATTCTTCTTCTCCTTCTCCTTCTCCTTCTCCTCCTCCTCCATCTCCTCCTCCTCCTCCTCCTCCTTCTCCTCTTCCTCCTCCTCCTCCTCCTTCTCCTCCTTCTCCTCCTCCTCCTCCTTCTCCTCCTTCTCCTCCTTCTTCTCCTCCTCCTCCTTCTTTTTCTCCTTCTTTTTCTTTTTTCTATTTGCTTTATTAGAACATGTTTTATTATCTTATTCATGGTTTGCTTATGATACAGCTGATGTGCTACAAAGTGGACTGGGGATTTGAAACAGGAAAAACAACGCAAAATAATTGATGGTTCCTCATGTATTTTATACATAATCTTTTGGTCCCATTAAAACTTGATGGTATCTTTCTGTATCAGAGGTAGCAACAGAGTGTGATAATACTTGATTTTGGTGCACTTTTACAATAACCAATTAGTCAATCAACACAGCAACAGAAAACGGAAATTGCTCAAAAATTCAGTTGAACAAAGACATTTTTGACTATTTTTCATCTCGAGTTTGGTCATTAGATTGACAATATATCATTCCAGATGAATGGCCCTCCAAAAGAACTATAACGGAATATTTTGGCTTGCTGCCTCCCAGCAGACAGCAATGCTGACAGGAGCCATGCTGACAACAGTGGCTTCAGTTCTCTGCCTCACCTGCAGCCCAGCTGTGATTCCCCAGCTGCATATCTGGAAGGCTTTCCTCTATTTTACTTTCTCCCTGCAGGCAGAAAGTTAAACAGACAAGAGTGTTCCAAGCAGGAAGATGACATTCCTGAGGCTTATAAATGGAGTTCATTTTTATGGGGATTCTTAAGTATTGCCCTTAAAATTTCCTGTTTTGCTAAAACAGAATGTGCCTTGATGGGAAGTTCTTGCCAAAGACTACCATGTCAGTAATGCAGAAAGAAGAGGCTTTGGTTTCCATTGGGATTACCAGTTGTAGCAATAGTAATGGATTTGTTTATTCCTACTTCTTTTATGTGATGGTGTTTCACTGTGAACACTGTGATAATATAGTTTGAAATCTCATCTGTGAAAAAGAATAGTGGAATTTTCTATCCTCAGTACTGAAGCCATTTTTTATATAATAAAATTAAACACAATTATCTTCTTATAAATAATACAGACTTCCCTTGCTGTTCTTAGACATTCTGCAATCTAGTATATAGCATATAATTCCAAGACATGACCACCAATTTATTCATGAGTACGTGCTAGATTTTAAGGAGACAGGAACTGTTCAAAACTACCTTCTGTGTGTGTTGCGATTGCTGTTGACATGTCCTCTTCCAGTGCATCCTGGAGTGGGACACTTTAAAACATTTTCATGCATGGCAAGAACTAAGGAAGAAAAAATAAAAAAGTGATAATAACATATATCAGTGAATATATATATATACATACATTAAAAAAGAAGAGCATTTCTTTTTCAGACTCAGAAGATTCTCTATTCTGTCACATTTTGACCCCAGAAGAAGAGAAGTGAAGGACCTACAGTGCAGCAAGACCATTGACTCGAACATATATTAGTTTACTGCTATGTGTTTGTAGTGTGGCTTCCAAGATGCACACCATCTTTTCTAGCGACTTCAAAAAAGCAAAAGCAGAAGTTAGCAAGGATGTTTCATCATGAAGTCCCTAGCCCTCTGGTTCACACACCATTAAGACAGTAAATGAAAAAATGGAGACCATAGAGGAGTCATAGGCCCCGTAGTTGGGCTACTTAGCTGGAGTCTCCCTCTGGCTCAGGGAGGGCAAGTTCTTAGGTACAGGAATGATTTTCATGCCTTCTGCCTTGTAAGATGATCTGTTCTGAGTATGCCTCTTTGAACCCTGATAATTTCTGATCATCTGCCCTGTGTTCAATCTACTTTAGACAAATTGATCATATCCCCAAATAGCAGTTTACACCCTCAACAGTGATTACAACCTGTTGCATGAACATTTCTTATGCCCTTGCATATGAATTATCTTTACTAAGAGTGATGCCTGTGTAAAACAAAACATCTTTGTATGTCTCCCCTCATGACTTCAATACTGCATTTCCCCCCTTTGGGTGAACAGTACTTCAAGAAAACTGATCGTTCAGTCAACTGGTTTGTTCTATAAAAAAAAAATAAATGTGGTTACAGATATATATATATATATTTTTTTTGGTCAGCAGGACAAAACGTATCTGGTTAGAAGTGTGAAAATCAACAAGGACTTATTAATTTTAACTTTTTAAGAAGTTAATGCTGCTAGAGCCTTCCAAATGCAGCAGCCTGCTTAACTCAGCAGACATTTCCATAAATACAGTTTAGTAACAGATTAAAAAAAAATATAAAATAGACCTGCAGTTAGAAACAGAACAGCAGTAAAGTGCAACTATCCTTTAATGTATTGTTATGCATGCCACCACAGAAAACAATCTATGTTGTTTAAACAACTAATTTCACATTAAGTTTTGGCTTATTATACAACAATGCATTGCATCACATTGAAGGATTACACACACAAACCAGGGCAATCAGATCAGCACAGTTAGAAATAAATAGGGAAATTCAGGCTAGACTGGCCATACCAAGGTTAGCATGCTACAGTCCTAGGGGAGTGACTTGCTGTGGACCACTGTTGTGATATGCTGATGAAAGTAACTTCTTCGAGCTCAGTAGTAAGAAGGTCACTCGAAATATCTCTGTACGGCATGCCCAGGCCTCTTAAGTTAGCAGCAATGTGAAAACAGCAGCCTCAGTGGGTGATTACAGCAAATCAAGTCAGAGGCCTGAAGCAGACAGGTAATCTCTGTTCTCTGTTCCTTACATGCAGCATACAATATTCATAATGCTACATTATGCAGGTCTTTCCACAACACAGGGATAGTTTGGCTCTGATCTTGTTCTTCCCAAGATAAGATCTGGTGGATCTTATCAGGCCACCAGATAAGTCTATTGCTATTTGTAGTGTGTCTGATAAGTAGTGAGTGAACTTCACAAGTGTGGGAACTAGGACCATGGTCAAGAGCTGGATGGCTCCTCTCAGACTCATTCTTCATTCTCCCTGAGAAAAAGAACATTTCTTTTCCAGCATGAGTACCCAATACCAGGCCAGATACAGTTCTGACTCTGGACTTCAGGTTGATGATACTCACTTTCTAGTGGTACTCTAACTTTATGTGGACAGCCTGAGAGACTGCGGTGGTGGGGGTACAGCCCAGTCACGTGCCCTGTGCCATCACATCCTGGGATGGGACATTTGGTTTCTCTCTTTTCAGGCCTTGGTGAATCTGCAGAGAAATCAGATAAGGACTTTGATTGGTTTTAGACCCTGCCTACAGTAAGCTGAGTGATCTTATCAGGATGTTAATATCTATTTTGTACTTCAAACAATATTCATACACAAAGTTTTAACAGATTTAGGTGATTTCAGCATCTTTTTATTTTTATTTTTTTTTATACTGTGTGCTCCCCACTCCCAGTACACCATTTATGTCATAAACTGTATAGCTTTAGGACTGTGGTATCATTTTTTCCATTCAGAACCTCAAAGAGGACAGAAGCCACAATCCAATAAGCCAGAAAACTGGCAGCAAGATCTATAAATGAATGAATAAATAAATAAATAAATAAACAAGAAACAAAACAAAACAAAACCACAATCTTTTACTCTGTTAATGTCAGGCTTCAGGAATCTGGGACAACCAAATAAAAGATGAGGTGCAAAGCAAACAAACAAACATAAAAGCATTTCAACCAGAAGCCATTCCTTAAATATCACAAATCTGTAGGCTGTAGGTTCTTTGTTAGGAAACTGAATACATGCCACTTTACATTTGAGAGGCAAGGCAAGCAGCTCCCTCTGGTACACAAGGCAATGCCTCTTTGTGGAACAACCCACAATGACAGTGAAAACATGGAGCAGCCGATACCCTTTCAAAGGCAAGGTCTCAGCCCAGCCCCAGAGCTACCACTCTGTAATGGCCACAGTGCATCCCCAGTTTTGTTTTCAAGCACCTAGAATTGTGCAAGAAGCACTGGTCGGAAAGCCTTTATTTGATTTCCAATGCAGGATCAAAATTCTGGGTGAGAAAGGAATGAATTCTGGTCCAGAAAATCTCTTGTGAGAAATCTGCAGGAGGAAGTGGCCGCATAAATTGCTGAGGATGGTTTTAGCTCAACCTGTGATTGGCTGCCAACAGCATTCAGTGCTGGGGGAGAAAACAGCCGCAGCCAGCACAGGGAGCAGCCTCCTTCAAGCTCATTTTGTTGGACTGCAAGGTAGGACATGCTCAGACACAGGACTGACAGAGACAGCTGAGGGTTAAAATTCTTGGCAAGACTTTAGTTAAAAAAAAATAATAAACAAAAAAAAATAGGGAGGAAAGAAAATAGATGGAACATCAACAGAAGACTACATGTTTTTTAGAATCACTGCGAATGTAAAGTGCTGCAGTGGTGGACAGAAAATAAAGAGGGACCTTAAAATATGATTTAATTTTTTCCCCAGTAATTGGAAAGGTTTATCATTAAAAAGATAGGAAAACGTAAATTTAAGCCATGTTTTTCTGATGTAGCATCCAAGAAAGAAAATTAAGAGCTGATGGATCTGATAGTGGATTTTCAGCACCAGAAATAAAAAAACAGCTAATTATGTAAAATGAAAAAAAAAAAAAAAAAAAAAAAGTGCCTGGTGCTACATTGACTAAAATCATACAGTGTTTATACAGCCTGAAGAAAGCCTAGTTTGTTCCTCCATTAATGTAACTTCTGAACTCACCTGCAAAATATGGCTAATAACAATATGAAGCAAAATCAGGAAGGGCCAAATTTTGCCATGCTTATCATCATACCCCCTTCTATGTGTGCTGTGAGAATGTCATATTTGTCACATTGACTCCAGTATGAACTCTGGTAAACAAAGCTGATCTCAGCATAAAAAAAAAAAAAGGTATCTGCAAAATTCTGTTATATATTACAGTAATCTGAGCAAATAAAGGTTAATATAGTTTTACAAGGAGGTAGACTAACACCTTGCATGTACAACTAATGGAAAGACTCAGACAGAAGAATAAGATGGACGATATGCATTTTCTGCCTGAATACAACAGAAAATATGCATACTTGCAACTGCTAAATAAAATGGTCAGTTATCTTACACAGTAAAGTCTTTAGATAACTAAACTACTCTAATATTTGCAAATGCCACAGAAGTAAATACATGGATTCTAACATAATGCTCTAAAGTGTTAAAAGTAATTTCAGAAATACCAAAGTAAATCTATTTTTTTAACAAAAGCAGAAATTGCAGCAATGCTGGGGTGACCTTACTATATTTGGAAGCCAAAAAAGGAAAAGTGAAAAGACAGATGAATATATTGTTACTTACTACAGCAGAAAATGTGCTTATAAAATGACATCTTTTGTCATTCTGTAAGTATTCTCAGTTGAGGATTTTCAAACCAGATAACCCAGTTTACAAATCAAACACAAATCTTTTAAATCTCCACTTCTGGAAGCCCAATTAGATGCTGAAAACGGAGCAATGTTCCTGCAGCTTCGTAGGAAGTCACAAAGCACCAGAAACGATAAAAGATTTTGGAACTTACTGGTAATTCTACTGATGGTGAATGAGGCAGAAGAGCACGGCATGTGCTTTCCTGGCTGTAGTAAAATGTAATGTTGATACATGAAGTAGACAGAACTCGGAAAACACATGGCTTAGGAATTAGGTGGTATGTATGGAAGAGGCCAATTTTTCACCCTAACCTTTCCTTAAGCATGGTTTTAATGCCTTCTTTTTTGGCTGCTGAAATTCAGGAGCTCTGTGGAGGAGGAAGCGGAGGAGGAGGAGAAGGAGGAGAAGGAATGTCAGTGCCAGCTACAGAGCCCTTTTAGTAGCCATTACTGATCATTTCACATAGTGGTTTGGCAGGATGCCAAGTACCCAGTGTTTAACCTGGTTAGATGTAAGGCACTAGTGTGAAGGTACGTAATTAGCAAAATTACCAGCTAAATTCCAGATTCTTTACTGCTGCTATAAAACCTAGCTCAGAATCCTTTATCAGTCACAGGATAAATGTTTAAGCCATTAAGAACAGCCAAAAAAATACTTCCTTACGTTTGTTGCTAAATAACTGTCTCCCACCAATGTCAATAACTTTGGTTTGTCTCCTTTCCCCTGCTAGATGCTCCAGGAGAAACCTATCCAGTTCCTTGTAGGTGCTGTGAAAAACATGCCCTTGCTCTGCCTGCAGAGCTATTGCTTCTTCTAGCAAACTCAAGTTCCCTTTTGTTTTGTCCAGCTCAACTGACATTTCTGTTGTTTCTGACAGGCACTCATTGTCATCTTCTTCACTTTCAGGGAATGCATTCTGAATTCTCTTCTCAAAAGGATCTGGGTGAGACTCCTGGGGTGCTCTTAGCTCTGTTTCTGAATCACAAAGTATTTCACAAGGACTAAATTCTACCTCTTCCTTCTTAATTTCTGGGACTTCCAGGATGCTAGGTTGATTACACTCTACAACATATTTCTGAGTTAGATGGGGTTTTGCACTAGCTTCTTCTGAGAAATTTGAGGAGCTGTCCCACTCATTATCCATGATTTCAGAGTTACTTTCATTTTCCTCAGATGAACAATATTTGGGGTCAGAAATAACAGTCTTTTCCTTTCCTTCAGCTGAATTAATCATATAACATTCATCAGTGTCATCACTTTCTGTTTTTAGAGATTGGATACCGCTATCATTTAGATTTTCTGTCACTGCTTGAGTGGGTGCATCTTTTGCTAATTTTCCCATGTTCATCAAAGACTTGGCCATGGCATCTTGATAGCTCGAATAGTTATCTTTTCTTTGACTGGAATTTTCTTGCCCACCCGAATGAAGAGTTTCCTCAGATGGCTTTGGATTCCTGTCCCCTATATATTAAAAAAAAAAAGAAAAAAAAAAGAGAGAGAGAGAGAGAAGAGGGAGAGATGAAAATACATAAGAATAACTGCTTGTATCTTCTAGAAAACTCTGGAATGATTAAATTCACCAAAGCTGTATTTGACATGACTGCTTGTACCATCAGGAAAAACCCTTCTAAGATTATATCTACTTTATATTATTGTTCCAAAGCTACATGCAAAATAAATATGTTACCATTTTTTGCTGATGGTAAAGATATATATTGTTTTAGAACACACAACTTCATTTTATAAATATACATGTATACAAATATATATGTATACAAAGTATACATATATACAAACATACTATATATGCACAATCTATTTAATCTATGCATATACACATACAAGCACATGCATTTAAAAATTCCTCTAATCTATTTTCACTTTTCTTTCATCTAAGATTCCCAAATATTTTCTCAAAATAGATCCTAATTACTTTTTTAGTCCCATGAAAGACCTTGGTGGAAAAACCATCAATACTTCACAAAGGGCAAGCTCCTGGTCACCATTGCAATTGCCACATTAAGTGATATATCAGGTCATGCACAGGCAAACAGAAATGGTTGTTATGTACAGACTCATAAAGGACTTGTTAAAGACACCACTGAAGTGCATCCTGTCTTTATAAACATCTTTCTTCAGAAGAAAAGCAGCAGCCAGCAGGTAATAGAGGCTGCATGTAGGAGAGGTGGTCGGTGAGGAAGACAATATGCCTTTTGTATCTCGTTTAATTTTTTATAAACATTTCCTCTGACAAGGACACTCAAAAATACATCTCCATCATCTTCCTTTCTGGTAATTATCTCTCTAAAATCAACACTGGTTTGCCAGGATCAAGTAAATATTGCCATAGTAACTAAAAGCATTTTTGGATGAAGGGAAGAATTTAGTCACAACACTAGCCCCTTCAATAATGCTGATTATAGGGTACATTCTTTTGTTGGGATCTATTCAACATAAACTGAAAAATTTAACATTTTACTTCCTAGAAAGGAGGATGAATAAACAAGTACAGACTATTTCCCAAGATGTATCTGTTCTCTCCTGAATCAGAAGAACTCCAGGTTTAAATAATAAATTAAGCATAGTCTAAAATGCAAATGAGGTTTCTCTCCATAACACAGCAAGCTATTAAGAGAAAGTGTAAAGGGTTATGATAATTTTAAAGTATTATGAACTACAGAAAACAAATAAAAAGCATTTTCAGTGAATATGTCCAATTCATTGAACTATTCTCTCAATCCACTTAACTACCCACATGTGTACAATAATGATTTATAGACATTATACCTAATTATGCATATTTGGGCTGTGTTAGAGTGCCTAACAAAAGCTCTAGAAAGCAACAATTACCTCTGTTGCTTAGCTACATAGTTTAAAATATTCCTATTAAGTGCAGATTATTGTGGAGGGGAAAAGGGGGACAAAAATGCACATGTGCACCACAATGCATTTCACTTTACTGCTGCCAAACTGTTAGCATTTTGGGTCATTTCCAGTTTACATAATTGTTTGGTTCAACTGTTTGTTATATGTTAAAAGAAAATATTGATTAATTCTTATTCTTCTTCAGAAAATTGGGCTCATGCAGGGAGAGGTGGCCTTGTGCACTGTGTGCATAAAGTTATGTTTAAAAAAAAAGTCTGTAAACCGTAATGTAACTTTTTAGCAGCTGGTCCAGTACCACACACATTGCAGTATTCTGAATAAAGAAGTCTGTTGTCTTTCACATATCAGCAAGTAAGAATGATGATTTGGCTCTCTAACAAACTTCAGTTAAATGGGTTTTTATTATTTGCTTTTCTGCCATTTGGAGAAGAACACAATAACATCACTAGGTTACTTCAAGAAGTAAGTTCTAGTTTTAAAAGTCTTTCCACCCTTCAAAACATAAACAAAACAAACAAACAAAAAGCTTGATAATAGTAAAAGATATTTTTTGATTATTTTTCTAGGTGAAAGATGAAAAATAACATAAAAGCTTCATAACAAGGTGTTTGCTCCTTAAGTCATCACAATCGATGCTAAAACTAGGAGTTTTTTTAAGTTAAATCTCTTAAAATTATTGTTGAACCAGTCTTAATGGTACAGCTCTCTCAGCTTTGCTTTTCACTCTATAAGCTCCAAATTTACTTTAAAAAATAATCAAAACTCCGTTTAGTTTACAGTTGCATCAATGCACAAACTGAAACATTAACAGATGCAACAAGAATTATGAATTCACAATTAAATGAGCAATTTTACAGTAAGAAATTAAAAATAAACTTACATATCCAGATCAGTTTTATGCTCTAGCTGAGGTTTGTTTGTAACTACTTTAACTAGTAATAGTTAAATAGTAGTACAAAAAGAATAGCTCATATTATCAGTGACATAAGCAGATTGGGATAATTCTAATCAGTGCCAAATAAAGATTTCTGAATTATTTTTCTTTTCTTTTGACTGAATAGCGGAGTGTAAATAAGGTTCTCCTATGCTTATGCAAATAGACCTGGGCCAACACCTGCCTTTTAATAAATAAATAAATAACTTAGTTTCATCTGTATATGGCGTAAGTTCTACCTGTACAATCATCAAAATGCTTTCCCTTCTGCAATTTTCCAATTTTCCCCATCTGTGAAGGGTACAGACATAAGGGAAAGAAAACCACATTACTGAGGGTGGCTCTGAATGGTCAGAAACCAGGGTGAATAAATACAAGAATATCTTAAACCAAAAAAAAAAAAAAAGAAGAAGAAAAGAAAGAAAGAAAAAGAAAGGAAGAAGAAAGAGAGAAAGAAAGAGAGAAAGAGAGAAGGAAAAAAGGAAGGAAAGAAGGAAGGAAAGAAAGAAGGGAGGAAGGAACCAGAATTTTTACTCAAATGTCAAATGGCTTCCCTTCAGATTTCTGATGTTAGAGGATAATTATATTCCTTACAGTCTAGACAGGCACTGAGATCTATGACGGTTTTTGTTTGATTAATTTAGCTTGGTAATGACGCAAAAAAAAAAAAAAAAAAAAAAAAAAAAAAAGAGAGAGAGAGATTTGGGTGTCACCTTATTATTTAATACTCTGTTTGTAGTGGGAGCTCCCTTCTAGGCTTTCACACCGATGGGATGCAGATCTCTGGAAGAGACCCCCTAGAAGTCTTATGAGTGTCAACTGATTAAAATAGAACCAGGATTTGACTCTTTAATATGAAAGACAGTTGTCTTCTTCTACCTGTTTGTAGTTAGGAGGTCAGGGGTGAGGACAATTTGTTTCTAAGGAAATCTATTTAGAATGGATAAGGTCTAAATTCTTAATATCAGTTCTGTTTCCTTCAAAAACGTTTGAGAAGTTTGTACAAAAAACAGGGCAAAGGAATAAGAATATAAACCATTGTTAAATTCCTGCAATAACCAACAATTCATTCTGTTTTCACAGTATCTATGATTAGTAATTTTTCAGTCCCAGACCACTTTGTTTTTATCTTTATATTTGTCATCAAATGATGACCTTTCCCTTTAAAATACATGCAGCATAAACTCTATGGATTTCTCCTCACTTTCCTGAGTAACAATTTGTACAGGATGACATATACAACATCCATTTTAGTTTGAAATTTCTTGGCCATCTTGAATATATATATAAGGAAATATATATATAAGGAAAGAGTCATAAAGATATGCTATATCTTTCCGTCTCTTCATCCTCCTCCACATTTTGTATTATACACATTGCAGAAGTTTCTATAAATTGTCAGACATGTTTGGCTTAGCAGAGTTGAAATAACAAGTATAAAAGTGCTGAGTCTAATAATCATGTCAAACAGAACACATGTAGCAGTCACATGCATGAAATTGCTTTGCTAAATGTTAAAGTCAACAATGTATTGCTAAGCTCTTTTTTTTTTTTTTTCCCCCTCTTAAGAGCTTGATATATTCCCATGAAAATCTGCTCTTCATAAATGTGTTTTTCTCAGTGGGGGCATAACCTTGTTTTTTGACAGAGCTAGTGGAGAAGCAGATGCTGCTCCATATCTGACCTGCTGCAGTAGTTGCCTGTCTGTGAGACCTACAAAGCATTTACTAGACCCCAGGAAGAGTTTGTACAAAATAATCGGATGGTTAAACCTAGACAGAAATGAGCCGTTCCAACTCCATTACAAGCCAAATACATTTTGCATCCTTTCGAAAATACTGTTTCATAGCTCCGTTTCTGTGGAATACAGATTTCAGCAGAACCCCACTACATGACTACCTGGAGCTGAACTGCTTTCGAGGACACTGATATCTTCCTGTAAATCTGTTCTGTCTTCATTTTCTTCTTTGCATTCCAAGCTGGGGCTGTAGTGGCGGGGCTTCATTAACAGGGACTTCCTTTTGTTGACAGGTATGCCTGAAATCTGCTCTTCAGCTTTTCTCTTCTTAGCCATGGAGCATTTGTAGGCACTGCAATGATCAATGGACAACAATAGAGAAAAAAGTGGGAGAAGTGAGAGGTAAATTGTTTAAAGAGATACAACCATCCTTTAGTTTATATTTCAATTATAAAGGAGAGGACTAACAAAATATTAATTCACATGATTAATTCACATGCAGTTTCAAGTTGTGTTTAGAGGATATTTAATGTTAGTTTATGTACTCAAGGTTCAGGACACAGGCAGATACACCATTCTTCTCATTGTTGCTGAAATCTCTTTGGGGAAAGGGGAATGAAGAGACAAAACCAAAAAAAAAAAAAGCCCGTAACTCAATACATTTAAACTTAAGTAAACATATGTTAATTTAAACTCTTCTATGCAGTAAAATACACCCAGGAAAAGATGAATGAAGATATAGGCTGGGCTTATGATCCAGAGAAACAGCTAAAGGGAAAAATACACTACCAGTTATAGCATCCCAATCCTTTAGCTTCATTATCTTTTCGCCAGTATGAATATTTTCTTGTGTACTTTGTGTTGCTGATCACAAAGTGATGAGGTTTTACTCATTCGTTTGATAACTGGTATAAAGTTAAGATTAAGATAAGCATGTGATTTAACAACCGGTTTTACTATTGTTGATAATAACTAAAAAGAGCCACACAGAATCAGGGTGGTGGGATACCATAAATTTTATACTTTTAATGTGGCATTTGTTTTTTTGTATTTTTACACCTAATGCAATCATCAGGTCCCATTCATGCTATTTAATTCTCCCCTCTTTATTACAGTGCTCCACACCCACCTGGGCTAACCCAATTGCAACATCATCTTGGAATATGCCCATTTCTTGTCTTGTCTTGTACAAGTCCATGGGTTGTGACTGCTTAGGTATTTTGGTGCTGCTTTGAGTATTTTTTTAAACAAGCCAAGTTTTTTTTTTTTTTTTAATTAGTATTTTGAACAAGCTTCATTGTCTTTTCTATAGGAAGAAGAATGTCAAAGCTGTTTATTATAAAACTGTGATGGGGAAAAAGAAAGCAAACTTTGACCAAACATCTATTGTGTATGACCAGAAAACATAACACATATTTGTGTCATGCTAATTTTGCAGATGAAAGGTGATATTTAAGTCTCCTTTAAGTTTCCATGTATTCACATAAGCTGGAAATTCAATCATACACTTTGAATTCAATTTTTAGACACTGCATGCAGTTCAACTACAGAAAATGTGTCAGACACTGTACCTTCAGAACATTTTTGCAATATGACTCTCTCAGTATCAGTCCCAAGCATTGGTTCCATTTCATTAGCTTCAGCCATAAGAGTCTAATTTTAGCTCTTCTTTGGCCACTATCTAGACTCTGGAAAGAGGTTTCACCAGAGAGTTCAGATTGGATATTAGGATATTAGGAAGAATTTCACCGAGAGGGTTGCGGAGCCCTAGAATAGGCTCCCTAGGGGAGTGGTCTCAGCACCAAGCTTTTTGGAGTACAAGAATTGTTTGGACAATGCTCTCAGACACATTGTCTGATTTTTGGGTGGTCCTGTGTGGAGCCAGGACATGGACTCTGTGATCCTTTTGGGACCCTTTCAACTCCGGATATTCAGTGGTTCTCTGATCCCTCTAAAAACTAGATATACCTGATAAACTGGGTGATCTAATCCCTGGAACAGGCCTTGCCCAGTCTAGCTGCCTAACTTATGGAAGAATGACATGAGAAGAGATGAGTGTTTTTTAATAAAGTATATTTTTAGCAGATTTGATTTTTTTTTCCAGCTCTTACAAGTATTGGCCTGCATGTTAATTTGCATCTACAGATATGTAATAAAGCTTTTGTCATCATGCATCTAATCGGCATGGCATTTAGATGATACTTCATACAATACCTCACTAAAGAGTCCTGAACCTTCAACACCCTTTTTAAAATAACTTTATATGTAAGTGATTTTGCATGGATTTATTGTTTTCTCACACACAATATTCTAATAAATTTATGTAATATGAATTATAGTGTTCATATTATAGCTGTCAGAGATCAAAAAAACTACCTATATGAATCTGTGTAATCCACTCAATGGTTTCTCAATCTTAGGCACCCCCAGCATGCATTACAAATCTACAAAATACCCTTAGGTGTTAGGTTTTGCATTTGTCTCACTGACTTTGCTGTAAGATTTGAAAAAATAAAATAAAATCAATGTCTGCAGAGAACTCCTATTGGTTACAGATATTACAAGCTCAACAGCATAAATTAATCCTTCCAAGGTATCTTATGCGCAGTAAATTGGCTCAGGTTCTGATTGTTTTGGATAAAACCATATGACTAACTTGAACTTTTTGTTTTTTTAAAAATACCCATTTTTGGCTAAGCACCTTTTTGGCAAACCATTATTGCAAATATGAAAGACATGGAAATATGAAGATCTGCAGTTTGGGGGTGGGGGGGGGGATGTTAAAATTCTACCATATGTATCTTAAACACAGTGGATATTCCTCATATTCTGAACGCTCAAATGTTACGGGCATCTGCAACACTAACCATCTGATGTAGTTGAAAATATTACAGCTTCTCAATTATTTCTCTGTTTATTAATAGACGATAACATGAATATCACATTAAAGTTCAGAATCACAACAGAATAAGTGTCTCATTGGAAATGATGTCCATATAACAGACATCAGAGATGGATGTGGTGCAGATGAATATGCATAATTTGTTTCTAAGAAAGTACAATCAAGTGTTTCTTAATTCATAATTGTGAACAACAGTTCATACCATTCATGTTGTTTCAGGCAAAATGAATAAATGACAGATGTTTGAAAACACTTCACATGCTGTTGCTTTATTAAACAAAACCTTCACTAGATTTACCTTTGACTCTTCCTCATTTATTTGTCAAGCTTCAAATTTACCTCCAGTAGTTATCATACCAGTATTTAGGACAAGATGAATTTCCATTGTTTAAGTCCCCTTTGACAAAACTACAGCTGTTTCTCACACAAGCAAAATTAATATATTTTTAGAACAGAATTTCCAATTAAATCATCTAGTATGCCCTCTGGTGTAACACAGGTCATAGAACTTCATCTAGCTCTTCAGCATTAAACCTGTAACTTGTCTGACTATCATGTATATTCTAGTTAAGGTAAGGAAAAATGTAATCAGAAGATTGCTGCTGTGGGTTGGCACAGCAGCTGTTAAGGCCACTGGTATTTCACCACAACTATGAAGGATAGCCACAAACACAGACATCAGCAAATCACAGACAAGACAAGGTACTACTACAATACTACTGCCACCTGCTCTCTGAAGTCCCATTTTGGGAAATGAGAGCACAAGAATCCCACTTGACTATAACTGCCATGATCTGGCAGTAGCAGAGACAGCTTTGATTAAGGCTGCTTATATGACCTGACCCTGTGTATTCTTTTGGATCACAATGGAGCTTCACCTTCTGAAGAAAAGTAACTTGAAGTTCTGTTTTGGTAAAATTTCAGGCATCAGTTTTGCTCACAGTTTACAGCAGTAAATCAAAAATTGCTTCCTCAGTGTCAGAACAGGAGGCCTACATACAGATCTGCTGGAAGCCCATTGATCATTTTAGAAAGTTTCTCGTTACCTTATCCTTATCATATCTGTCTCTGTACATGAACACCACACACCCAGATTTCCTCTATAGTTCCCATCATTTTAAGATAAGTGAATACAAGAGTTGCCACTTTACATACAATCATTCTTGACACCTACCACAGGAGGATGAAAACAAAAACAGAATCACAGAATCACAGAATTTCTAGGTTGGAAGAGACCTCAAGATCATCGAGTCCAACCTCTAACCTAACACAAACAGTACCCACTAAACCATATCCCTAAGCTCTACATCTAAACGTCTTTTAAAGACTTCCAGGGATGGTGACTCCACCACTTCCCTGGGCAGCTTGTTCCAATGTCTAACAACCCTTTCAATAAAGAAGTTCTTCCTAACATCTAACCTAAAACTCCCCTGGCACAACTTTAGCCCATTTCCCCTCGTCCTGTCACCAGGCAGTGGGAGAACAGGCCAACCCCCACCTCACTACAGCCTCCTTTAAGATATCTTAATAAGCGATAAGGTCGCCCCTGAGCCCCCTCTTCTCCAGGC
Source organism: Anas acuta (assembly GCF_963932015.1). Taxonomy (NCBI): domain Eukaryota; kingdom Metazoa; phylum Chordata; class Aves; order Anseriformes; family Anatidae; genus Anas; species Anas acuta. The sequence goes on along the minus strand of NC_088980.1, from coordinate 110,651,333 downwards.
TGAACAAGCCCAGCTCCTTCAGCTGCTCCTCGTAGGACTTGTTCTCCAGGCCCCTCACCAGCTTCGTCACCCTTCTTTGGACCCGCTCAAGCACCTCGATATCCTTCTTGTAGCGAGGGGCCCAAAACTGAACACAGTACTCGAGGTGTGGCCTCACCAGAGCCGAGTACAGGGGGACGATCACCTCCCTAGCCCTGCTGGTCACACTGTTTCTGATACAAGCCAGGATGCCGTTGGCCTTCTTGGCCACCTGAGCACACTGCTGGCTCATATTCAGCCGACTATCCACCACCACTCCCAGGTCCTTCTCTGCCTGGCAGCTCTCCAACCACTCATCTTCCAGCCTGTAGCTCTGCTTGGGGTTATTGCGCCCCAGGTGCAGGACCTGGCACTTGGACTTGCTGAACTTCATGCAGTTGACCTCAGCCCATCAGTGCAGCCTATCCAGATCCTCCTGCAGAGCCTTCCTACCCTCAAGCAGATCGACACATGCACCTAGCTTGGTGTCATCTGCAAACTTACTGAGGGTGCACTCAATGCCCTCATCCAGATCATCAATGAATATATTAAAGAGGATGGGCCCCAGCACCGAGCCCTGGGGGACGCCACTAGTGACCGGCCTCCAACAGGACTTGACTCCATTTACCACGACTCTTTGGGCTCGCCTATCCAGCCAGTTTCCAACCCAACGAAGCGTGCGCCAGTCCAAGCCAAGAGCAGCCAATTTCTTGAGGAGAATGCTGTGGGAGACGGTGTCAAAAGCCTTGCTGAAGTCAAGGTAGACCACATCCACAGCCTTTCCCTTGTCCACCCAGCGCATCACTTTGTCATAGAAGGAGATCAGGTTCGTCAAGCAGGACCTGCCTTTCATAAACCCATGCTGACTGGGCCTGATCACCTGCTTGCCCTGCAAGTGCTGCATGATGACTCTCAAGAGAACAAAAACAAACAAACAAAAAAACACAAACCAAAAACAGTTGTTGCTTTTTTCCTAGGAAATGCAAATTGGTCTTCATAGGCCAGACAGAGATTTTTCAATGCCAGAAGAATATATTCTTGTGTTTGGCATTGACTGTTTATACTGTTGTTTTTGACTTTAACTGGAATCTACTAGTTTGCAAGAGGCAGTTTAAAGGTCTACCACTTACCAGCAATTCCCTTATTTCCTTTCTTTTCTACATTACAGTGCTTAAAAGTAAGAATGATTGATAATGGACACTGAGAATTTTACTACTATGAAAAGAATATATCTGTCCATTTGTAACATTCATGGCACGTCGAGTTTATCATTGTCTTAAACTTTCTATTTCTTTCTTTTCCTTATGCGCATTCACACATACACACATGTACTTTAGCACAGATTTGTCAAGCTGTAGTTTGTCAAATGGTAAACCTATAATTTAGCTTCTCTATTACTCATCTCATAAATTCAACGTCTAATAGTTTTGTTGCTATTTATCAATGGTCTGCTTGTTGTCATGGAACACTGATTCAGCTGTCAAGGTTATTTGGTAATCTGAGGCTCATAAAACAGGAGAAGCTCTTTTTGTCATGAGCCCAAAGCCAATGCATACTTTTTCCAATTTAACTGTACTTAAATTTTATGAATAATTAATCATTTCAGTATTATTGATAATCAGAAGATTTTTTATTAGTATTATTTTTTGGTCAATGACAACTAGCAAAAACAATCTTGTGTCAGTTACAACATGATGCAAAAGATTAAAATCTAAGACCTACTTTCATGTGTTGAGGCAGGGACTGGTAGTACACAGACACAGTAGTGCACTGACTTCCCTTCACAAAGGAATGTTTCAGAAGAGAGAAGTTTTAAGAAATACTAACAATATATAGTTTTTCCTACTGTTGAAAATTATAATTCCCATCTTCCAATCTTATCCTTTCTTTTTTTTTTTTTAATTGTTTCATCTAAGTGACTTGTTTTTCAAACCTTTAACCTGACCTTTACCCACTTTGTAGCCAGCAAAGATTTTTATTTATTTATTTATTTTCACAGCAACTTTTGAGCTGGAAAAGCAGGATAATAGATCTAAGAATGGCTATGGTTAGTAAAACTAGGGGCATGTTTAGTCTGATAAATAATCTTGCCAGCTGCTTTAGGTCTTGATCAAGCTTTGTTCACAAACTTTCAGATGCCTTGCAATGCTCTGGAAGTCAAATACTACTTTTTTCCTTGCAGGAGGAAAAAGTTGATATTCTAGAATTAAGGGACATACCACTCACAGCTGAACCAATATCTTACAAATGTCTGTTATGGTAAGATTTTCTTCTAAGAAATTTAAGACTGAAAAGGAACAGAAATTCTGAATGTCTCCTCACCTTGGTCCCCTTCTATGTCTGTTAGTTATCTACGAAACAGATAAGCTGGATTCTAACTAAATGTCTAGTGGCTTCCAAAGCCTCAGAATATAGCTATAGGTCTCTAATCCCCAAAACTCACACAAAAAGTCCTGAGCTCATTGTAAACTGATGATAATCAGGATAAATGATTAGCACTGAATACAGAAAAGGGACTTTTCTGTACCAGAAAAGATGTAAAGCAACTTTTTGCTCAATCTGATAATGACAGGATAAGGGGGAATGGTTTTAAACTGAAAGAGGGGAGATATAATTAGAGATTAGAAGGAAAGTCTTCACTCAGAGGGTGGTGAGGCACTGGAACAGATTGCCCAGAGAGGTTGTGGATCCCTGGAGGTGTTCAATACCAAGTTAGATGAGACCCTGGGCAACCTGATCTAGTGGTTGGTATCCCTGCCTGTAGTGGAGGGGGTGGAACTAAATGATCTTTAAGGTCCCTTCCAACCTGAGACATTCTATGATTCTATTATTCTATGATCTTCTCCTAGGACTGATCACATCTGTTGAAAAAACATTGATATTTATTGCATTGACTAAGAATGCTAGAGGCTCATGAAAGGAGCTGCAGTGTTGGACCCCAAAGAAACAGAGTGCAGGTTGTCTGATCACTGCAACTGAAAACCCTAATAAGTACTGTAAATTAAAGCAATGCCAGATAGATGAAAGCAGCTGGGGAGGAAGATAGAGCAAGTTTTGCTCTGTTAAGTGGGATATGATAGTGCACTTACAGATGTTTTGTATATTAGTGAGTTTCTCCCTGAATGTGCTCCAGCACAGTTTAAATGAAATGACAGTTCTATCTACCTAAAAATAATTAAAAATAATAAAGTAAGAAAGATTTAGGAATTTGGGGGTGTGGGAAAATTATCCAGAAACAACTGCTTGCTTTACAAGTTATAGGTGGCAACACAGTGACTAGCTGAAAAACTTCAAGGAGTAAGAACATGCAACTGAGAAAACTGTAATCAAAGGATGGGCTACAGTTTACTGACAATCTAAGACTGGATTAAAGCAGAAAAATACTCCAGCTGAGAATTCCTGAAAAATCATTTGGAATAGAATTCATCAGGTAAGAATAATTTTCTTCAATCAGCATTTTAAAATATTAAAATGTTCCCATTTAAGATGTTCCCAGAGCTTAAACCAATAAATTGTGCTTAAGAAAAAAAAAAAAAGTTAATCATTTAACCATGTAGATTTGGTGAGTTGTTTTCACTAAAGCAGTGGTAGAAACTTGGAACTATAGCATGTCTTATCCCAAGGATAATTACAGAAAATGGGAATGTTTCTAATTTATTAATATCACACACAACATATATATATATATATATACATTTCACCTCTTTCTGTCTTTAGGAAACCCATACCTTTATTCTACAAGTTGTGTCTGTGAAAGGGACAGGATTTGTTCCTCTTCACAATCATCCCAGGGTTAAAGGGCTTTCCATAAATAGAAAAGGTTCTTGACATACCTGAGCCATGCTCTTTTTTAAAAATGTCAGAGTTGTGAAAAGTTCAGTCCAGGGCTGAACAAGATGAAAGGAATGCACATGAGGTAGAGATGGGAAGAAAGATAAAAGGGAAATTCATATTTATGAACACTAACGTAGAGCAAAATAACCTCAGCTTGGGGGTATAAAAACATCTGTATATATACACAAATGAAAGGTTTAGATAGGAAAAAGGAAACAGAACTGGACAGATAATATTGTGGAGAAAATATGGTATAACTGAAATCTGGCTGGACGATGATATTAAAAGATATATTTTATTTTAAAAAGACATGCAAGAAAAGCAAAGCTGCCACAGCCTTGTTCATGAAAGAGGATTTATTAGCCCCCATAAGAAGGGGCCAGGGAGAAATGGGTAATGGTATTGAGTCATTATGTACTGATCTTGGAGATGTTTCAGACAGTAAACTAAATGTTATAGGCCACCTGACCAAAAGAACAATTGGACTGTGAAATGACTGAGCAAATAAAATGAAGCACGCAAAGAGTGGAGCAATGGTAAATCAGCAGTAACATAGGAAAAGGTATGCAGTTATGGTCGTCTACCCATGCCTCACAGTCACTGTGATACCTGAGGACCAGGATTTTGCCACAGACAGATTTTGATTAGAATAAGAACTCAAAACTTATTTATCATGCTCATGAAATCACTTTTTTTTTCTTTATTCTCTCCCTTCCCCCTGTTTTTTTTTTTTTTTTAATCTACAGTTTACTATGTCAGTATGGTTCTCCTTACAGGAAAGGCAACTCTGAGAACAATACAGGTTCTAATTCTGTTTTCTCAGTTTCTTTTTTTACTTTTAAAACATTGTAGGATCATGAGGATATTCAGATTAAAAAAAATAATTAAAAAATGCATATAAATATTATAATTTAAATACTATGTTAATGAAGTGAATGGCTATTTCAGGGTGTTATTCTGTAGGTCGTTGATCAAGAATTCCATTTAGCTAGAGTTGTGGATTTGGACCCTTTTACAACAGATAACTTTTTTTTCTGTCACTCAGCAGAAGGCATTAGAACATACACAACTCTAAACTCATATGTATGGATAACATTTACTGTGTGCTGTTGAACACCGAAGTAGCAATGGGGAAGATAGCTCCTAGACTACATAAAATAATGTAAGTAAAAGTGTTAGTTCAAGGCAAGGAACATTATAAGATGCAATAAACTTTCAGGAAGAAAAAAGAATGCAAAAAAAATACTTTGACAGCCACAATTAAAGTGAAGTGAACTTGTCATATATTTTAAAACTATCAATTTCAGAAAAAACATACTGAAACTAATTATTGTAGTTTTTATATTAAATTGAGACTTTAAGAAGAAACACAGCAAAACCAAAACCAAATAAAACCAAATTAGTGAGAACAGTTTGCTAAATAGTTAAGTCAAATAACTATCAACCTCAGGATTACTTGCAACATGTTAATGTTATTGCTTGGGCATATATTATTTCTCTTCATTGAAACAATGATATTTTTTACAATGAAGTTTCAATTACAACTTGCAGTTTCATTTAAGAAATGATATTTCACAGAATCACAGAATCACAGAATTTCTAGGTTGGAAGAGACCTCAAGATCATCGAGTCCAGCCTCTGACCTAACGGTCAATTAAAAAATCTTTTATTTGATGTTCATTATACAACACTTACATAATTATATGCAAGCCACAACCCACTTAGCTGAACATTTGAAAGCAGAAAATCTGAGGTGGAAAACATTTAATTTTTGAATTTCTTTCTGTGTTTTTTTTTTTCCTTGTTTAATTTTTTAGTAATATGGTTTAACAGTACTGAAAGAATAACATGTTTTTGAAGTATAAAACTGCATGGGGCTGCAAAAAAGGCAAAAAATCTGAGGTCCCTCAGCTCATCAGAGCATTGGGAAAGGAAGAGTAGAGGAGAAGGAGAGGACAGGGAAAAGAAAAAGGACAGCACTACAGATTTCACAATTTGTGACTTCTTAAAGTGGGACTAGAAGGAAATGTGGGATGATATTAGACATGACAGTCCAATGAAGTCTTATTAACTGAGAGTGATTGACATATAAGATACAGGCATAAGGTTAGGTGAATTTAAACACTATTGTTTTTTTAGTTCTGTGACCACCATACACTTGCCTTTGCCTCACAATCAGTAGCATGTACTGATTGTTCAGTTTTTGCTAATTATTGCTGTTCAATATTTTCTATCAAACATCAATTTCAAAATATTTTTCCTTAGTAAAAAACATAGATTTCCAGAGATTATTTGTGCAAAGTACTGACTTGCATGCTAGTCTAAATTTGTTAAGAACCTAACATTGTCATCATAAAAGAAAAAGAAATAAACAAAATTTATTGAGAATTTTAGAAAATATGATTGATGATATCATGACAACTTTGATTATATCAGAAGTCATAGAATACGAAGCAGAGGTTAATGTTTTCAAAGACTCATAACCATTTCAATATCCACAATGCCTAGTGCAGATAAATTTCTTTTCCAAACTAGAGAGCAAACAATAGATACAGTTAACTTATAATTCTGGTACTAGATCCTGGGAATAGAGGATATGTGCTTGTTGTTTAATTGAAAATCAGTTATCAATAAAACCAGCCTGATACAGATCTTTGTCTCAGATTCAATGCCTAATATTAATATATCATAGAGAAATATTTGAATGACTAGTTGGCATAACTCTGTCCCAGCCATTTACAGTCACAGAGGACACTGGAGAAGAGAGCTGGGAATGTACCTATCAACACCTAATATTAAACTGAAAAGCAAGCAAGCAAACAAACAAACAAAACATTTTTGTCAAGCTCGGACTTGTCTGCACAATATCTGAAACAAAATCAGGATAAATATCCTGACAATTGACATAACTCTATGGAACTTGACCATCTTCATTTAGAATTTTCTAAGTCTATTTGGACTCAGGGACACATTTTGTTTCTGTAAAGCAAAATAAGGACTACGAGGACAGTCCCACACCTTCTGCCAGTAAGAGACAGATGAGTCATCAGGAAATTCAAGAGTCCATCTCAGTTCTTTTTCAATTATGCTTATTCAAGATTAGGACAAATTTGCTTTATCCTAGTCATTTTCAGAGATCTTGAGTCTATGACCAATTTCTGTGGAAGCAGAAGCCAAACCCAAAGGACAAACTTGACAGTTTTCCACATGCAGGCTAGGAACAAACAGTGTTTTCAGTCATTTTCTCAGCTTTAGGCAGTTGTTTGGGATAAGAGTGCTGTGAAGCTAACAGCTACATGAAACAATAACAATCTCAGTTCTTACTGAAGAATATCTTTGAGTCTTTTTGTGTGATTTTTTTCATATGCACACTTCTCCTTCCATCAGCACTGCTCAGTGCTCAGGTCATCTGCCAGGATACTGCTTTCTTTTCATACAAACTCTTCTTCAAAACCTTGTTACTTTATGAAACTCGCAAAAAGAGTTACTATTGAATCATTCGTTTTTAAATGCATTTAGGAATGCATAACCCATTTCTTTCATGTTATGAACTTTTCCTGAGTGGCCAAATTATCTGCTCTCCATCAAACTCTCTGCCTTCATTCCATTGCTGTCTGAAACTGGAGCTCAGATATAGCAGGATACCAGTACTAAATAAAAAGTACTTTAGTTAGCAAAATACTTTTCATTATGCTGTCAATATTGCTATTTATATTGACATAGCTCTTAAACATTTTTGTTAAATTTGAGGAATACATTTTAGTGACATAAATCTTTTGAAATACTTCAGTGCCATGGACTGCAAGGTTGCTTTCCTGCTTTCTCATTCTCCCAGTTAAGAGAACCACAGGCTGCAGTGCCTTATTATTTCTCCTACCAATGAGACATCCAAGGCAGCTCTGCTCTACCACCTCTCTGCTAAAATATTCAAGACACTTATCTCTCTGTTTTATCCATATTGTACCTTTAATCTGAATACCCAAAATGTATCACAACAAAACCAAGGGTTCCAGATAAAAATTAACTTTTCTTACTTTTTTAAAAAAATGGCCCTTCTGATGAAAAGTTCCAACACTATAGAAAGTACATAACTACAGCCAAAAGACAGCAGTTTTGTTCTACAGGACTTGAAACATAAGTGCCTTGTAGAGTCTTCACTAATCATTAGTGACAGAAGCCAGAAAGACTTGTTTTCACCTGTATCTAATCAAGAAATGGAACCATTTCTATTCAGACATGGACCTGGCCAAACTGATCTATGCTTTTGTAATCCCATGCTTGGATCAATCCAATTTGCTCTTCTTTGGTCTGACCCAGATGCCACTCCATAACCTACAGATGGTTCATCATACTGTATCCCATCTGTTAAATAGAACACAGTAATGAGAATACATCACACCAATATTCCTCACTTCCCTTTGGTTTTCATTCTAATCCTTAAACACAGCTGAAGGTCCTCGTCCTTTCAGTGGTCCATGACTAAATCATCTAAGAGAAGACTTCTTTCTGCTTCTTTCAGAAGATGGATTCAACAGAGAGGTTATGCCTGAAAAATGACAGGTTCAAACTTGAATATATGGGACAGAAAGCTCCTGGCTTCAGCACTCACTTTACCACATATTGTGTTTTGTTTTGTTTAGGTCATGATAAAAAATCAACCTCTTTCTGTGGACAGTTTAACTACCAACAGAATAACTAAAACACTATATTCATGTATGAAAAATTAAAACATAGTTTGTAAGTAAATAGTTAAGGCTGAAAGGAGAAATAGTTTCATATTGAAGGGTTATTAATATCTTCCAAGGTTAGCATACTATACTTCAACACTACAGAATATACAGTAGATAAATACAAAAATCTTATTAACTAATAACAATATTAATAATGTATATGTGTGTGAAGAAAATTATATGGGTTTTAAATTTGAAATTCTGCAAAGCATATAATAACATAAAATCAATATAAGTTTGTCATTTAAATAGGAGTGGTCATAGAAGCACAGAAAGTTTGGGTTTGAAGGGACCTTAAAGATTATGTAATTCCAACCCTCCCTTCAGGGTAGGCACACTTCCCACTGGATCAGCTTACCCAAAGTCCCATCCAACCTAGCCTTGAACACTTCCAGGGATGGGACATCCACAGCTTCACTGAGTTCCAGTAGCTCAGCATGCTCTGACTAAAGAATTTATTCATTATGTCTACATTAATTCTACTTTTTGATTGTTTTTGTTTATCTTTAAACCATTACTCCTTGTCCTATTACTATGCTTCCTGATAAAGAGTTACTCTCCAGCTTTCTTGTAGGCCTTTAGGTATTGTAAGAAAATGTCATGTGTACATGTCAGTAGCTGGTAAAAAAGTACAATGTTATAAAAAAGTACAATGTAAGAGAATTCTTAGTTATTTTACTTGACAGAAAAAAAATAAGCAAAAAACCAATAACAACAACAAAAATTATTTGGCCCTTAAAGCGATGTTTTCCTTAAAATTTAATTCCTAAGTACTATTTTTCAAGAAAAGATGGATAATAGCAAAGCCATTAGCCAGACTTCTTGGTGAAATCTTGTCTTTCTTGAAATCAATACATTTTATTTATTTATTTATTTATTTTTGGCATTTAATTCCGTTAAGCAAGAATGCAACCCTAGAAATTTATGAGAGAAATTTTTATGCATTTTTGGTGTTTTCAGCTCTTTGTTTCACTTTTTATTTTTTTCATTCTCTACTTTTGTGAAACAACTTAATGAATAAGAAAGGCTAACAAATACTCTAGAACCAATCAATGTTACAAAACTAATAATAATACAATATGAGCATGTAAGCTTATGTAGTGCTTTTCATGTATAAGTATCCCAAGGCACTTTGTAACAGAAACTCAATAAGGAGTGCAAAAGTGCTTTGTCAGATAGGATAAGCCAGGGGAAAATGGGAAATTAATTAAGCATGGATTTAAATTTGTCAGCCAACACAGCATTTTCTGACTTGGTCAGAAAAGACAGTGGTTCAAATATCTGTATCCAGTGAACACAATAGACTTTTTCATTCTTTATTTCTGGAGGAATGTTCAATAGTTCTTCCATAGTAATATGAGTGTGAGTAATATGAATAAGTTAGGCTACATTTTCAAAAGGAAACCTCCACGTCTCTAGCTATTATTTTTCACACACAAGCAAATTCACAAAAGTTGATCACCTGAACTGTATGTCAATAAAGCCTTTTGACTGCTGAAATACCCAATATGAATTTTTGTGTAGTAGAAATCACAAACACCGAGTCATGGATTAGACAATCTTCTTTTATTTTATTTATTTATTTTATTTTATGTTTAGTTCAGTGTTTTAAAAAAAGTGTGTTTCTTTAAAGATATACTACACACCTCTGCTAGAAAAAGTAATCTGTGACACTGTATTTCCTAAAATTGCATGTATTTGACAGGGAAAGTGAAATTGCTTGGGAAAACCTATAGTAATTGATAATGCATAAATTACAGCTTCCCTGATGTTGCAGAAACTTGCACATCCTCTATTTTTCAAACATTTTTCTCTGAGGAACACATGGACCATCCTCATTTTTGGATGACTGCCTCTTTGGATTAATGCATCCTTCTGGTGCATAAATTAGGGATGCACAGAGGAAAAAGGAGAAGCACTAAATCTCAGAAAACTGAAGCTGTACAGAAAAATGAGGTTCAGGGTAGAGCTGAATAAGTGCCTCACCATGAATATTTTATCTGAAAAGTTAGCTTCCACTTCTGTTTGTCAGAAATATATAAGAAGTTTATAATTTCCTGAGTTTTATTATAAAACAAAACTCTAAAATATAATGTCTTAACTGCAAAGAACTTCCTATAAATATTTCATGCCCTATATTAAGAGAGAGTGGCATTTTGATTGATCAAATAAATTACATGCTCTTGCTTTTATTCCCTAGATGAATGAGCCCACAAACACATACTTCAGACGCCTGCTATGCTTAGTAGTATATGATGAAGAAGACTGAGTATGAGAAGTTAATTTAAGCAAAACTCCTAACAGTTTTTGTAAAAATGTTTCAGGATTTATACTGCAGAATTTGTGATTTGGATAAATAATTCAGGATTTACTTGTAAATATTTTCTGAGGGGGATATGTGAGTGAACATGACATAAGAGTGAACTTGTCCTCATGAAAACCCAAATTTGATTGTACTTGTTCTTTGTTGAAGATTTGGTGCCAAAGGTATAGCAGATATAGCTCGTGGAACAGCTATTGGGAACTGATGTAAATATTAATAAAATTAAAATAGTAATATAAAAATTTTACTAGATTATTTATGATATATCCTTGTAGAATTTGTTTATGACTGAAATATCATTCTCTACACAAATTTGAAAAGTACTTGCTTCTGCTTCAGTAAAATGTGGAAACTCATCAAGTACTTGTTGAAAAATGCATTTAGAATTTACAGCAATTTACAGAGACTATCACTGTTACAAAAGTCATCTAACAAAACTATATAAAGACTAATGTCTCTTAGACTGTTGAGATGTTAAAATGTTATAGTATTTATTACTGATCAGAAACCATACCTTTTTATTGTGTGCTCTGACATAGGCTACAAATAAAGACAATGTACCAGAATCCTGAACATTAATTTATTGCATTTTTGATTATGCTTACATAATTACTGCTAACCTTTTTATCTTTTGTATATTTAAAAAGTGAATCAAGTTTCCTTTGTCTGAACCATGCTATGTCTCTACATATTGCAGCATTTGCTGGATTTTCTATTAAATATCGGTACCCTCGGTATGAATTTATTGATATAATCAGAAAATAAAACTGAAAAAATAAATGACGTGAGTTCTTACCTGAGCTCTTGAGCTATGGAGTCCACTTGAACTGTTAATAAAAGCAGAAGGAAAGAATGAATTAGTTTACACTTCCAGACTTGTGCTTTCTTCAGCCTTGCACCTGCCTATCTGATGACAGAGGAATGGCTATCAAAACACAGGTGATTATTTCATGCTAACCAGAGGACTGTATCTACAATTAGCTACAAAGGCAAGTATTAACTGAACAAATAATTCTCATAGTTATTTTAGGACACATAAAACCTGAAGGATGATCTTCATTGGAAAAACAAAACAAAACAACAACAAACAAACAAACAACAGAAAAATAAGAAAAACTGAATAGAAAGAAGGCACTTGTGTTTGTTGAAAGTGTAAAAAGTCTTGGCTTCTTCCAAATTTTAATTTAAATTAACAATGCTGAAGGCAGGTTTATAAATACCTGCCCATGCAAGGGTATGCAGCATACTGACAAAGCCAACAGGTGGTTCTAAGGATTATTCATGTTGCACAGGCAACTTTTGTTTTGCTTCTCAGAAAATTTTCCTGATCTATTAATTCATATACGTGTGTGTACGTTTGTATAAAATTATAAAGAAATAAAATTCATAAGTTTTAAAAATATGTAATTAGTGCTTTAAATGAAAAGAATATGAATGGTATATCCGCTATTAAATTTGATTAAAATCTAAAACAGACTCTTTTAACTGAGAAGATATGCATGAGACTGCTGAGGTGTGAGAAACTTCCCTAATCAAAATATTTCCTATCCAGTAGCAAGTCCTCTGTTCTTATACTCTTGAAGTATATATGAATTTTACATTACTTTCAGAGAGCATTACTGAGAGATGTTTCAGAGACATGAAATGCTTATCTCTTTTGTATTTATCACCTCATCTGTGGGCAGTGGGTAGCATCCCCACTCGTTTTCTCTCTGTCTTTTTATCAGTGAAGTCTAGCACTTTTCACCCTTTGGTTAGTTGAGACTAAATAATTAAGACAAAACTGCTTTTTATTTTTCATTCTGACCACAATTCAAAGCTGAAGGCACAATATTAACAACCCAGTTCTACTGAATTGTGACAATGAATCAAACTAATCTTTTTTTTTTTAATTATTTTTTCCCTACAATCCTAAGAGTGTACAATTCCCATTAAAATCAGATTGAAAAATGGGCGCTTTGCACCTCTGAAAATAGTCATAAGCAAAAATGTTTGCAGGGAAGGCAAAACTTTGTCATTTATTTTAACGTATCTCAAATTTTCAGTCATTATCAACAGTCACAAAAAGTGTTATGAATTAAAATAAAAAGTTATTTTCCTGAAAGGGTTGTATTGCTAGTCAATCATGTTTTCCAGATGTTGAGATCATTAAGGGCTTGTTTATCTCTCAGGACTGCATTTCCATCTGTTCTTTACAAAAAGAGGAATAGCTGGGAAATTAAACTATATTATAACTTTGCAAAATCAAACATAAGCACAAGTACTTTAAAAAGACACAAGGTTCTCCTCTGTTGCATACACCTGTGCCTTTTGGTTAAAGTAACTTTACTTCTGGACCATTTATGCAGGTAATTTGCTGATAATTAATGGCAGTAGGCAGAAAAACACTCAGGTGGCCTAGACAAAGTTTGGTATGTTATTTTGAACAAATCCATTTAATATTGTCTAGCTAACGAAAGATGTCCCTAAATAAAATCTTTGTTTGCATAATAAAAAAACATATTTATTTATTTATTTATTTTGAGAATTTGTTCAAAGTAAATATCATACAGTAGATTTTTTTTTCTGTTTTTCTTTAAGCCATAGCTAATAACATTGTGCCCCTTAATGTCATCAGTCTCTGTCCCGCCTTGATTAAAAAAGCAACCCTAAGGAAGCTACACACTCTATTACTGCACATTAGGGACTGTGCACAGGAACATTTCATGGTGTGCTGGACACAGGGTCATGGAACTTGCTTGCTAACTCACCCTTGGTTCCTTTTGAGCGTGTGCGCAGCTTTTTATTTTCCCCATCTGCATCCATCTGTAATATTAACACAAAGTTTTTAATTCATTCATTTTGCCATTGAGAAAAAAAGTCTCAATTTTTTGTTTGTTTGTTTTTTCCCACATTTCCAAAGGGTAGACAGTAATAGAAAGAATAATCATGCCTTATTAATCTTGTCAAAGAGATAAAAAGCCATCTGTGAATATCTAGTAAATACCTAAGAGATACCTTTAATGATACAGATTTGTTTAATAAAGTGATGGTAATGGTAACTCTTTAAGGTTTAATGACAAGGTCTACAGGTGTTAGCTGAAGGCATAAGGTTAGAAATTGCAGTGTTGTGTGACTGTTGCTTTTAACATTCACCTCCTGGAAGAAAAGGTCCCACAAAGCCCCAGTGCCTACAGTCATGCTGCATAATTGTAACTGTCGCATATCTGAGTAGCTGCAATGGAACCTGCATCTGACAACGTCATCCTTAGAGCATGAAACCCTCGTGCTTGAATATGCATAATTGCACACATACAGTTCTGAAATACTTCATCACTTAAATCAATCACTTCTCATAGAAGTTTTAGTCAAAAAGACAGTTACAGATTTGTATTAATTTTGGGGAGAAAATAGCCTCCAGGTTTGCATTTCACATGAAATAAATAATTTATTATTAAAAAAGAAAAAAAAAAAAGCTGCTTTCATAAGATTTCTAACTGAAATAAGGGATGTCTTGCAAGAATTGCAGTTCTCATGACACTTTTGGCTACATCTAAACCAGCAGTGGAAATACACACCTTCTGGTCTTGGATCTGGCCCAGACCCATAATTGTAGGGGCAGGTTTTCAATCCATGGATTTTATTACAACCCCCTGAAATTCAAAGGGATTAAGATTTCATGTTCGGCTGCAGTGACATGCAGCAGATTGTATAACAGTATAATGTTGAACATGTCCAGAGAGAGAAAATCCTTTTCTTTCTAAAACTCTCAATTTTTAAGTATGGAAGAATCTGTCATAAGGAATTTTTGGCCAGGAAAAACAGCAGGAACTCAATTTTCTTCAGTCTATGGTAGTATCTTACTACCTATCTTTACACTGAATCTCAGTTTCCCTCTTTGTAAAATTGTGATGATCCAACACACTGCAGAGGAAGCAACTCCCATGTGTTTCTGAAGATCAATATGCAGAAACAACTGCAGACACCAGCATCTGATTTATATCACTGTGCTGGGCAATAGGTAGATTCATTCTATGGGTAACAGAAGTTGCCAATGCCTGACAACTGTGAATCTTTCTCTGTAAAAGGTCGCAAGACAAAAAGCCATGTCAGCAGATCCTCTCTATTTTTTCACCCTTCCTTACTGAAGATCAGCAGCACTGATTTGCCCCACAGGGGGAAGATGCAATAAGCTGTTTGTGCCTGTTTCTATGTATAGAGTTTGCAGATCTGAAGATTCTTTATTTTTAGCTTTACATGACTCAGATAACTGAGATGTTTTGAAGGTCTAATCTGAAAGAACACTGCAGAATATGACAAATTTGACCTGAGAAAGAACAAGAGTAAATCTAGCCTTTCTAGAGGTCAAAATGTGTTTCTTTAATTTCCTTTTTTTTTTTTTTTTTCATTTATATATATTTTTCTGTCCATTGTTATATATGATTGCACATCATATACAGTTACAGGAATCAAAGTACCTATTTGTAGGAGAGAACACAAACATTTGAAAAGGCTATTTATGTACTTGAAGAAGTTTAATTCTAGAACTCAGGTTAGCAACATCTAAAATGAAACTATAAATTGATCAAAATGATTCTCAAACCCAGACAATGTTATCTTTTCTCTGTTTAAATTTACATCTGATGTTGATTATTAGAAGGGAAGAAACATAATTGGTTTGTGTTTAAGTATTGGGGTTGATGTAAGCCTTTACTTGTTACTATCCTTAAAACCTGGAGAATGAGTTTTTGCAATGTGACTGCAATGGTAATGGGAAACATGGCTCTGTTCTCTGATGCTGAGTTGTGATTGAAGGCACTGACCTGCCATAGACTTATAATAGGGGAGCAGGTGTGGCAATGATGGACTTTAATTTCCTTTAATAAACCTTTTATGTGCCACACTTTTACTGCCATTCTATGCTCTCCAAGGTCCTGCACATAATAGGTTCATTACTTTTGATTACTATAGTCTATTGAGACAAACAACTCCAGAACACACTATATATTATGTTCAGTTAAACCAATATAGACTATTTATCCACTGTGCATTATTTCACCTGCAACTCTACAGACAAAATTAACAACAGCTCCTGTAAGCTAAAACTATTAAAACCACTGGTACTCCTTTGTCATCATTTCATAATAAATACCACACCAATCACAGTGCTGCTCTTTTAATTATGAAACAAAAAGTGTCTACTGCTTCTACTGAACAGCAGTTACTTTCGTCTAAATAGCATGTTGTATTGTGATGAATATTTAAAAACTGCACAATGAGTGAAAACCAACAATAAAATCAATGTAGGTGATTTTTCTATTGATTTTCTTTCCTTGTAATAATTTGAAATTATGAGAGAGGTTTAATCAACTCAAACCTAAAATTTATTGTGCTGTTTAGCCCAGTACATAGCACATATTAAAAGAATCATCGTGTCCAAGTTGCATAAAAAAACCCCGCAGCTTAACTTACAAAAAGTCCTATGCATTAGCTTGAAAATTATACAAAAGTAACTAAATAAAACTGTGAAATATTTTAAGTGTGTCAGCATAAATATCCCTCTTGCTCAAAATTTAAATACAATATCCTTTTTTTTTTCTTCTTTCAGAGATTGCCTAACATTTAAAAAAAGTGAACAAAGTTCCTCACTTCTGATTCTTATCTGCTTAGTGACTGTTTTACATGAAATTATATCCATAGACAGTCTGCAAGAATACAAACTTTTAAAATATCCTTGGAACATTAAAGGGGTTAAACTCTAAAAAAAAAATTCCATCTAATTGTTTTAGAGGTAATTGTTATCGAGGTGTGAAGTTGAGAGATATATCTTATTACTGTTGTGTACTGCAAAGACAGGATGTATTCTGGGTGGTGCTTCATGCTTTCAAAGTCAGGGATTATCAGCCCTCCCTCTTGGCACATACACCGTCTTGAGACTAAAAGCCATAAAAGATAGACTGGTCATATCTGCACAAAATCCATGCATGATGTTTTTTGGTTCATTTTTATTTTTTAGCTATCAGGATAATATCTAAGTGATCGCCAGAGAAATTTTATTAGGAGCTGCAATCCCATATTTGTTAGTGGCAAGCTTCTCAAGTAAAATATGTCCAATAACAACAAACTCTATGAATAGTGGAATGAATTTCATTGTGTCTTATAACTAGATTCTCTGACTTTGTAAGTAGATTCTCTGATATGATGGGATTTCAACTTGTCTAAACACTTTCTTTTCAAATTTAGTTGAAACTGTCTAAGGTACTTTAAAGGAATTAGTGGGAGAAACTAATTAGTCAGAAACACAGAAAGAAACAGAGAGTTAACACGTATACAGTCCTAAATGATTAGCAAATCAGGCTAAGAAATGAGTACCTGCCTTAAAGTTCCTTAGTTATGCTATATTTCTGTGATGTGGAAATTTACCGTGTATGGTAATGTTGAGTTGTTTCCTGAGATCGTCTTCCAACAAATTTCACTATGTTGATGAATGCTTTCTGCCTGACTTAGTGAATTTCAATCCTCCCTCCTCCATTATTGGTTGAGACATAAGGCTAAGTCAGTAACTAGATCCCAGAAAACAGACTGGAGTCACTGACAATACTGCATATTCTGTTTGGAGAAACTGGAGTAACTTGCTATGTGACTGCTACAGGGTATTCCTGTTTCTTCAAATGAATTTACTGGAGGAAGCACAGCAATCATACTTTTTCAGCAAACTATTTCAGAATTCCTGGCTGCAGGAACCAAATGTTACTTTTGGTTGCTTTGCAGTCAGTGGACTCAAGAGCAGCACCTGGAAATACTTCCCTGAGTGAGAGAATTAGGATTTGGCTCTGAGTTTGTTTTTTTGTGTGTGTGCCTGGAGTCTATCTGTGCACATGTGCATGTACTGATATTATAATGGGATCCAAGAATATGACTAACAGCTGAAATAGGGCATGTGCAATAAATGTTAATAATAATAATAGTAATAGTAATTATTCCAATTTACTTGAAAATTTTTAATTCTCAATTTTGGAAACTAAATTGATACTACAATCTTGGTAGGATAGTTTTACAGCATATTACTGTGAAAAAAAAAGCTATAACTTGAAAAAAACAGTGCTGCTGATACATGTAAAAGTGAAACAGACCTTCTGGAAATAGTTATTGTAAGAGCTATGCACTTTCTAATTTCTAAGATAAACATTGGGCAAGCAAAAATTAATTTACCTGAGTGAGTGTCACATTTCTGGAGTGGAAGTCTGATTCCTTTAGTGTAACTAGATAGAAGAAACTAAATCACCAGTTTATCTTGTGGTAAGGTATACGAAAGTTGACATTCTCCTGTGATTTTCCAACTAAAATTTACATCTGATTTAAAAAATGAAATTTGGCAAACAACTTTTCTAGGAAAAACCTTTAGTGGTTTTGAGAGGTCAGAAAAAGTTTGAGAGGTTTTGAGAGGCTTTTTTGTAGTGTGTAGTACTCTTTGTAGTGTGTAAACTATGTAAGACTGCATAAAGATAAAATCTACTTTTGTAATTAGACTGATGAACTTAGCCAGAAAAAAAGATAGACATCTTCTAAGGCACACAAATCCATCCTTAAGTCTCAAACAAAAGCAACAAGCTCCATGATTGAAGTCAGACACTACTATGCACTACAAACCTCTCTGTGCTGTACCCGTGCCCCAAGTGACATGATACAGTGTGTTTCTCTCCATAAAATAACTAAAACCCTTGGAATAAATTTTTTTCATTGCTTTTGGTAGCTACCTTTTAACAACTCATTTAAGAATAAAACAATACAACTCATTAAAAGGGAATGTTGTCATAACAAAAAATACTTTTTTAGACAAATCATAAAGCAGCCAGTCTGAAGATTTCCTTATTTGGAAATAAGCTTATTTGGAAATACATATCAGGACCTGGCTGTTCCATGAATATATGTGTGTGAAACACATCTTTCTGCCACTCTACAATGTCTACTATTATTATTATTATTATTATTATTATTATTATTATTATTATTATTATTATTATTATTATTATTATTATTATTATTATTATTATACTACAACATATAATATATAATATATGTAATATATTATATAATTATATATATATATTACTAATAATAATAATTATTATTTTAGAAGTATTAACGGAAGACTGATGGTGAGAATTACAGGGCAAGAAGAAAATGCAAAGTGCGCATATAGCAACTTCTAGATAAAGTTTATATTATTACTGGTTTTAAAAAATCCAGTCCAAAGACAATATTTTCAGGAACATTGATTGCACTGTGGTTTACCATTATTTGTTATTTTATTTAGTCACATTTACGGCCAGAACGGATAAATAAAGAAATAAATAAATAAGTTACAAAGTAAGTGTTCTTGACAGCTATTCCTGAAAATATGCCTTGTTGGGGGGTATTGATTATTCTTATCCAAGGAATCATCCCACCTTTATTTTTGAAACTTTTGCCTTAGTTTATACAATACTTTACTTGATTTCTTTAGGAGGAAGTTGAACAACATGGAAATAATAGGTTCAAATGAATAAGTACATCTACTGAATGCAAACTTTATGTTTATAACCTATAAATTATCAACAATTTGGCTGCATGTTTACCTATTTTTAAACACAGATATCTTTATAGTGAAATCACTACTTCAAAATACGCAGCAGCAAAATAAACCTTAAATCAGAGACAAGCTTGAATAGCTTTGTTACAAGGATGATTTATTTTGATTCTCACTTCTGATTTCTGAGTTGTCACTGCTGTTGTATACTTCATCCATGCAACTTTGCACAACTGGCAGTGCTGAATATAAACCAAAGCCATATGTTTATGTCCTTTTGCCAAACGACTACAGCAAATAGTTGTATTATTCCCTTAGGTAACCAATGTGTGCCAAGTATTTCTATTAGTCTGCTTTACCAAGGCTTTAGAGGGCAGAGTCACAGCTTTATGAAATTAAGGGGCAACTGCTAGCTTTTTAAATTTAGGGAAAAAATATATAGTCTACCATGCAGAAATGCAGCTTAGCATAAGTTGGATATGTGCTCTTACTTTCTGGAAGCTTGTTTCCTGGATTATTATTTTTGATGTATTTCAACATCTTGTCACTATTTCCTGGGTTGCTATGTACTAAATATCATTTTTCTTCCTAATGAAGAAAGGAAACATCAATATTCAAACATAACAATGTTTTGACACATAAAGATCTTTCATAAATATGATAAAGTGTTTATCCGACCCTACTGATGTATAATAATAATAATAATAATAATAATAATAATAATAATAATAAAAAAAAAAACACTATGCATTAATTGGAGGAAAGAAAAAAAAAAAAAAAAAAACAAGAACAAAAACACACACACACACACAAAAAAAACAAACAGTTCCTCACCAATTAAATTTAAGCATTGCATTAAGAAATACATTCTCACTCCTGAAGTCATATATATTCAAAAGTATTTGTGTATTTGTGTTCTTGGTATTTAATATTAACGGATCAGAGTTCAGAAACTTAAAAACTAGAATTTCTATGCATTTACAGAGGTTTATATCTTTTTCAATATCACTATTTCTGATCCTTGAAATCTAAGACTACTGTTCTTAAAACTGCAGAAGCTATAAAGGAATATTTTCACTGTGCATGAGACACTATACTAGTATTAAAATAGAGATGTATTTTGATTCAAATTCTTTTTTTTTTTTTTTTTTTTTTGTAAATAAATTATCCCACCTTTGTTTATTTCCAGGTGAAAATATGTACAGATTCCAAAGGACCAAATTTGTCAATGTTTGTGCTCAAGATGCCTTGACTGATTTAACAGATAATCCTGAAATTCACTCTCTAAAACAACAACAAACAAAAACTAACAAACAAAAAAAAAACAAACAAAAACACACAAACATAAACAAAACCCAGCCATACTACATAAAATACAGAGGAAATGGGACACCCGTTACATCAAATGGACAAATAACTGTTACATTGTGTTTTTTTTTCAGAGTGTTACTTAGTCATGCATTTTTTCTTTCACTATGGTATTTTTTTATTTAAATGTTAATGTCTTTTCCAATAGGTTATCAACTTATAAGAGAAATTTTTCTTAATACATAGGCAGAAAACCACTGTTTCTAAATCCTGAAAAATCCTGAAAAATCTCGAGAAATCCTAAACCAAACACTTTTACTACATCAGAACCCTTTCAACTGATTAAGATGGTTCAGTACATGATGTGAAATAAATGACACGCATTCTGAGTTTTTATTTTTTACTTTGAATATCAGCATTTAAAGTTGGGCAGACTGATAGTGTTCTTACTGTAAGCAAGCTGACATCTTTGGTATTTCTGCATTTTTAATTTTTATTAATTTTTGTAAGGAAACTCCTGCCAAATTAACAATAATGATGAGAGAAAAAGAGCTGTAGCTTGTATCTGAGTATACAGTACTGAGAACTGAGTACTCTTATAATCAGAAATAAGGAATACCCACACCCTTCAAACACTTAAAAGAATGTTGAATGCACTTGCAACCTGAGAAAATCTATGATTAGTTATTATACGGAGGTTCTGTATTAGCATCAGTCTTACCACTAGTAAAATATAAAATTTTACTGTCACTTGCAATTTCAGAGGTGATTTTCAAATAATATCCAGTTTATTTAGCAAAATATATCTCTTCATTCTAACTATTCCAATTATAGATTAATGAGAAAATTTGAAGATAAACTTCTGGAACTTCAAGGTGAAACTTTAAGTATTCATTTAAATCTGATTAAATTTTCCCAATAAAATTTGTAGTGTTATATTACTGAAATTGGAAAGGTTCATTCTAAACTGATTCGCAGAGAGGCTGGAGTTTATTGAGTGACTAGCTTCAGCTTGAGTCCCAATAGATAGAATATTAGTTGCATCCCATGAATAACTTTTAATTTAAAAAAATAAGCGTTTATCAAGTAGCAAAACAGACAACAGATGCAACATGACGAAGAGGGGAGAAAAAGCAGAACAAAACATCCCAATACTGAAAAGTATTTTTAAGCAGTTTTTTAGCCAATATGTTATAGAAAAAAAGAATGTTTTTTACCCTCAAAGGCCTCTTTCCCTGTTATTTTATAAAAAAAAAAATAAAAAAGGAGTTTTTAAAGCTTTCTACCTGTCTTGTCTATGTTCAAGATAAACTAACGTAACACAAAATCTCTCTGAGAATACTTACAATAGTGAACAAAGCATTTTCTAAAGCCTACAACTTAGCAGATTTGTTTAAAATCCTATCATGTTACGTATTTATTAGCAATATATTTTTCATTTATTTTCTCAAAGATTGCCAATAAAGAACTAAATCACATAAGGGAGTAGCTGTAAACCCTTTGAGTTTCCTAATGTCAAACTCATTAGCATTCGAATAACCACACAGCAGCACATCATCTGCACAATTGCAATTTTTTACTACTTTTAATAGCGTTTCTCAAAGGGCTCATTTTCAACTTTCTTCAGTGGTTAGTTGGTTCTCTGGGGAAAAGGAGCTTCCTGACGCTCACAGCTTCCACTCAACAACCAGGCCGTTTGCTGTCAGAAGCATCAGCCCTCTGCCCTAACCCCATCTGCTGTCTCTCTCATCCTAAGGGAGGAAGAGTTAAGACAGCACAGCTGAGATCCACAAGGAAAAGTGTACAAAGGACAGGAAAATGTACAGAACTTTTTGCATTTAACTTTATATAATAAGCTAATACATTGAAAGTCCTCCTTTAAAGAAAATGAATCTGGGCTAGATCAGGGATGGGGAGGAGAGTCTAAAATTGTTTTGGAAAGCTACATGCAACAATGCCATTTGCTATTTTACTCCCATCTGCCTGGTACACGACATCATC
This sequence comes from Anas acuta, assembly GCF_963932015.1. Taxonomy (NCBI): domain Eukaryota; kingdom Metazoa; phylum Chordata; class Aves; order Anseriformes; family Anatidae; genus Anas; species Anas acuta. The sequence goes on along the minus strand of NC_088980.1, from coordinate 110,628,571 downwards.
AGCTATCTTTGAAAAGCAGGGCATTATAGTATGACAAAACCAAAACTTTATATAAAGCACAAAACTTGACCTCTCTTCTCTGTTCGATTATAACAGAAGTTATTGGTTAACAAGTTTAAATGTACTATTGCTTTCTCTCTTTTACGTAACAGAGTGCTGGCAAACTTACAGCTGATTTATGGGTGAATATTCACTTTTGAAGATAAAATGTTTCATAAAAACTCAAATACAATGTCATGCATCTGTCATGCTATAAACAGGGTATGTAAGATTATGCTGTGTCATGGGATGTGACACAGTGTAATCCTACACACCCTGTTAATAGCATTCCCTTAATGGAATATAAACTGTGTGTCATCCCTGTCCATTCTCCAAGACGCAATTTACATTTCAAATGTTTTTGTGGGATCTGATACTTCAGGTATCACACAAATTCATTTCGGAGAGTTAGTGTTGATTTACATCCAAATCTTATAAAATAAGTTATTCAGTGTTTGTTTGTTTTTTTTGTTGTTGTTTTTTTTTTTGTTTTTTGAGAATATTTTATCTATATAAAATAATTGACCATAGACATGCCATCTGGAAAATAAATAAAATAAAATAAAATAAAATAAAATAAAATAAAATAAAATAAAATAAAATAAAATAAAATAAAAAAATAAGATCTCAGCCTCAAGAGGTCATCTATCTAAATTATTGGCAACTCTGATGGTAAGATTGTTGTTGATGGGAGTAACATGGAAATAATTTACTTATTTGTCAACAAAGTCTCTATGGTGGGGTCATTCCCCTTAAGACCACCAGTCTGTTAATGTAAAGACTTTTGGCCCAATCTATTCATGGCTTGCATAAATTCATTTATCTGTTTTAGTAAAAAATTGGGAAGGACAAATACCTTTGATTTACAGACTGATGACACCCTACGCAGGTTGAGGGAAGTGATCATCCCCCACTACCATGAGGCCCCACCTAGAGTGCTGCATCCAGGTCTGGGGTCACCAGCACAAGAGGAATGTGGTACTGTAGGAGTGGGTCCAGAAGAGGGCCATGAAGATGACCAGAGGGCTAGAACACCTCTCCTATGAAGACAGTATGAGGGAGTTGGGGTTGTTCAGCCTGGAGAAGAGAAGATTCCAGGACGACTTCATTATGGCATTTTGATACTTAAAGAGGGCTTATTAATAAGATGGAGAGTGACTTTTTACATGGGCATGTAGAGATAGGACAAGAAGGAATGGTTTTACACTAAAAGAGGAGAGATTTAGATTAGATGTTAGGAGGAAATTCTTTATTCAGAGGGTGGTGTGGCATTGGAACAGTTGCTCAGAAAGGCAGTGGACACCCCATCCCTGGAGTGTTCAAAACCAGGTTGGATGGGGACCTGGGCATTTAGTGGGTGACATCCCTGCCCATGGCAGGGGGGATGGAACTAGGTTATCTTTAAGGTCCCATCCAACGTGAAAAATACTATGGTTCCATAGTACCTGATTTTTTTTTTTATGTTTTTTTTTTTTTTTTAATCCTGTCATTGAAGCTTGCCTGTGTCCACCTTTTTCAAACAGTACTTCATTTCTACTAAAATGATAAACTTTACAAGGACACAAAGATGGAATAAATGAGTTGTTTGATTTGTCAATGTAATGGTTCAGTGAAGTAACCTGGAATCTTTGCAATTCACTCTTTGGTCTATAGCCATTTCCAGTGCAACATGATTATGTACTGACTCTTAAGTGCCAACCTGCTGAGATCCGTGAGTCATACCAGGATACTGATGTGAATCACCATTTGGGCCCTGATCCTCACTATCATATGTGTGTGACAAATCCCTTCAAGCAACTGTTCTTGTTGACCCATTGTCTACAGGTAAAAGTCCACCCATTCAGGTCAGATTACCAAAAAATTCCTGAAAATTTAATAATATCTATTCTACAGTTAAAAGTGATATAATCCAAAGTCTGAGGTAGTTTTTTATCAGAATTACAGTATACAAAGCTGTATGACATCTGTAAAAGATGCCTAACTACTTTCTTTGAGCATAACGGATATCATTTCCAACAGATTAATTTGATTTTATCTAATTTATCACATCACTAGTTGATGCATTGCAAATATGAAGATGAAAAAGCACAACAGTTTGTGATTTGTTAACTCAGTATTGTTGTAACAGCTAAGGAAACAAAATCCAATGTGCTCACCATTGTGATGTAAGAACAATTTTCATGTTTCTACAGTGACAATTTCTCTTTCTCAAGGTAAAATATTTAGCATTTGAAAATATAAGTCTGTAAGCAAAAGTTGCCGTTACAAAAAGTAAATATATATTGAGCTCTTGACTACAGTCAGATCTTTATCCTGCACATGCTGAATTACATAACATTAAGTTCTTCACAAATGTATGGGTCATCTCAGTGAGACACTTAAGCACATTTATAATGTTCAGTACATGGGTAAACAAATTAATTTAATTCAGCCTTCTGAAGTTACACTTTAACATACTCACTGGATTACACAGAGAATTCTTGGAAATCAGAAAGGAACTACTTGGACACATTATTTATTTATTTATTTATTTATTTATTTATTTATTTAAATATAGTTTGAGTTTCAGAAAGGAATTTCCTTGGTGAAGAATACTCCCCTTTGCACTTCTTTTATTAAGTGAACAGTACAAATCTGTGATGTGAAACAGGATCACAACTACTTCAACCATTGCATTTTCTTTCCCAACTATAAGGCTGAACTTTATGTTATTTATTTCTACCCTGAGATGAATAGGATGTCACATTACCAGTGCAAGACAGCTTCGTAACACTTGTAGTTGTCCTTCCAGTGCCTGTAAAAATACATCTCTTGCACTCATCTTATCTTTTTAACATGACTATAATTCCTATGCCATGTGCAAGATCATATTTCGCCTAGCAGAAGGGTTTAACTTTCACCTGATTTAAGCAACAAACTATCCCTCAAAGATGCCTGAGGGTTTGCTGTAATTAACATAACTGCATTTAGATGCTATTCATGACTGATAATTCCAACACCTTGTGAACAAAAAAAAAAAGGTTGCATGCTGTAAACATTATAAACATATTCAAATAAGCTTAACACAATCTGCCATGCTTATTTCTGCCTAGATCATGGACCAGCGAAATGGTTAATGCAAATGGATTTATAATTTGCTTTGGGGGGCCAGTTTCTTCTCCTTATTTATTAGCCCAGCTGATGGGGCAGATTTGATGAGGCACTTCTGGAATAATTGAGTCATCACACAAAGAAGGCTGCTAGCATTCAGAGTGGTTTTATCAGCAGCAAGCAGGCCTGATTACTGACAATTACACTCTGATCCGGTGATGGAGGAGAAAGAGCCAACGAGTGGGAAATGTCCGTGTTTCTATCCAGGAATAATTTCTACATTCATTTTACATGCTAAGTGTTTCCTATCTCTGCATAATAAACTGTAAACAGGAATAGATGGCACAATGTCCCTTAATATTTCCTGGTAATGAAGACACAAATGTACAGTGAGTGCTGATAAATATAGATGAAACATAAGCTATTCTCTGAGTCTGTATTGTTACCTTTAAAATAAATGCATTTTGGTGGTAAAAGCATAATCATAGCTAATGCAAAAAAATGACAGAAGATTGAAGCTGTCCTTGTAACTACACAGAAACTTTGTAAAAGTCCTGTTAATCACTGCTGTTCTAGAGACTCATAAGCTGAAGGTGATATACAGGAAAGAACATCATTTTGTTTCTCAATAGTCAACTATGTAGAAACTCCTTTACTTTGACATGGTAAAGGAGAGCAACAGTGACCTCCATTAACACTTCAGGGATAGAGCACATCTCAATGCTAAACTGAAAAACAGTGAAGCTGGTCCTGGAAGACATCTTCACGATGATAAATTCTCATTTCCCTCCCACCAGCCTTATAATAGTGTTTATAACGAATAACAAAGTTACAAGTTCATGAGTTGTGTTTAGCAATGTATTGCTCTGTTTCAGAGTTTTATTTATTTATTTATCTACTTAACTACCTATTTATTTATTTATTTATAGCAACCAAAATGATGTAAGATGTCTGTTATTAACAAAATGCTGGAAGCAGAACTTTGGAAAAATCTATTTCTTCTCTGACTCAGGAAAAACAAAAGTAAAAACAAATCCAAAACCAAAAAAATCAAAACAAAACAACAAACAAAACAAAACAAAACAAACAAACAAACATGGAAACAGAAATACCAAAGAGCTGAAATGTGATTTTGTGTTTCTTGATGGGCAATTATAGATTTCAGCTGGAAAATGTTAATGCCCCAGTCTAGGGAGAGTTCTTTTTTAGAGTTGATCAGGCATGAAACACTGAATAATAAACTTCTGCATGCTTGTTTATTCCTTTTCCTCTTTTTAAACTAATTCATAGCTTCAAAAGAACTAAAAGTTATTCTCTGTTCTCCTGTGGTAACTATGGTAACTATGTTTCATTAAAGTAGCCACTTAACTTCAAGGCTTGTGTTACAATGATATGCATTATTTGGAGTAAAAACACACCATAACAACCTTATGATTTCAGAGTAATTTAAAAAGAAAGTTCAAAGAGCATGCGTCAGTGGTTCTGGAACACAGGGTTTATTTTATTTTAAAACCTGTTTACTCTTTTTCAGCCTGGATGACTTTTCCTGCATGGAGTCATCTCTGTTGTGAGGTACTGTGTAGGGGGACCGCTACTCTCTTCAGCGAAAGATGACTGTGCTCTGCTCAATGAAGGGGTGCTTAGTAGCTGCAGGAATGAGGCCAGAGTGAGACTCCTGAGCACACAGATTGGTATAACTAAAAGCAGCAAAATTGTATTGCTTTAATTACTCTGTTACAGCTTCCTCCAGCAACAGGAAGATCCTGGTCCAGCTACAAACTTGCTGTTTAGGGACTGCTGTTACAGTCCTCATACCATGCATGGTTTCCATCAAGCCAGCAAAGAATTAATGGGATTGTACAGATTCTACATAAGTGTTGGTGCTGATTAGGTTCAGTCAAAGTGGTCACTTCTTAAATACTTACAGGCTTAATCTAGGTCACTATATTACCTCCCCGTGATTTCTGACTGCTCCAGCCAAATTCTATGGGATTGATTTAACAGCCAGAGTTAGGACATCACAATTCTTAAGCTGGACAAAACCCATGGCTAATTAGCTCATTGAACGTTCTCTGACATGGAGTCAGATGGAACAATGAACCTAAAAATACAAACTATTTTTATAAAAAGAAATGCAACTACCATTCTGCTATCCTATGCATTCTTCCTCCCCTTTCTAAACAACAAGCTCTCTTCATTAAGTATGACAGGCATGTCCCAAGAAAGGGAAAGTCGCACAAAGGGAAGAAGTGTGCCTTCCCTCAACATGCAAATCACATATGTTCATTAACTAGAAGAGTGCCATGTGAAGTACAGTCTGCCACCATCTAAAAGACTTGTAATGACCCTAACTGTTAAAGATAATAGGACTTGCTTGCACTACTGCACTGCCCTGAAGATCTTGGAAGCATGCCGAGTAGCACAGTAAAAAACAAACCAAGAACAAAAATGCCACCTTGAAAATCAAAGTAAGAAAGGACAAGCAAAACCACTGACTAATATTTGTCAGATATAAAAGTATGCATGTAAAATGAACACTGAGACAACAGAATTTCAGATCATGTCTGTGGAGAAAGGAAAAGTGTGTTCAGTCTGTTCTAAGTTATGTCAAGAGACACCAGGAACAGCAGTTTAATCTCTCTTTTGGGGGCATTTTATGATTCTAGAGTGGGGTGAAGGTTATTTCATAAATTTCCATCTGTCTTCTGCCACAAACTTAAAGATAAGGCACCATGACTGTACAAATTCATCATCATCATAATAAATAAATACATAAATAAAAACCTCCACTACCAATAAAAAAGATTATTTTCTTGTCTCTGACACTGATCTATTCTTGGACCTTCAGCAAGTCTCCTAACCTTTAAGCTAAATGTAGCATAATGTAGTATAGTGATTTGAAGAGCTTTTGTGCATTCCTAACCATGCTTTAAGGTAGTGAATATTATTTTAATCCTCATGCATTCATCAATTTAATAGCTTGCTGATGTCTTCAATTCTTCTGAAACTCAACCTGATACTCCAAGAGTACTTGGATTATTACTTGGGATTTCCAAGAAAAAAGTGTTTCCTCTTTCTCTTCAAGTTTTTTGTTTTTTTTTTTACTAAAAACAAATGAACGGATAAAAAAGGATAATTCTGAGAAGAATGCCTACTAAGTAATGCATGATGAATAGCAATGTAATTTAAACAAATATTTTTGAGCTCTCCTCTCTTAACATGTTAGTCAATACAGAGGTAACCGCACTCTCGGCATGCGAGTTCTTTACTTTAAAAAACTGTTTCTTTTACTTTCTGATAAAGAGAAAATTATCCTAGTAAATATTATAGTGTCTTTTTTCTTTTTCTTTGAATGTTTTTGTTCTCAGTGTTGAAAATATCAGTAAGGGGTGTGTGCGTATATATATGCACATGTACATATATATGTTTGTGTATATATATATATGTACATGTATATAGGTTTGTGGTAGTGCTAGGTTCAAATATGGTATCCAACAAGAACTATATTTCATTTAAAAGAAACTGAAATTGTAAGTGTACTACATATATGGTAAGAAAATGTCTCATTGTACCACTAAACATCATGGAGTTAAAAATGACACTATAGAAACATATCTTTGTAATATTATTTATATTAGTTAAATAATAGCAATCTATTATTTATCCTAATGTAGTGAATTTGTCTTGAGTAGGATGAAAAAAATATTCCTATGGAGAGAAGTCTTGCATATTTCATCAGTTTAAACAGTTTCCCTTCAAACTCCCTGGTGTAAGCCTGGCTCCATTGAAAATAACCAGAACACTCTCATGAACCTCAGTAATAAATGTTATTTACATGTGCAAGCATTCACGTACAGTTGGTATTAATCACACAGTTATAGAAAGATACAATCCTGACCAAAGATCTTACAAAATGAGATGATTAAAATTCTTTTGGACACATTAACTATAAATAATAAACAGTACGGTAGAAATATCAACAGCACATTCATGAAATATTGTTATTGTAGTTGGTAGTTCTGTCATTTTGGATAAGTAGGCCTGTATTAGGTGTCTAAATATGAACATGACAGGCTGCCTTGATGTTTGTACATCACTTTAAATCACAGGTTCTGTCTCCTGCTGGCAGGAGCTGCAACAGCTACCTGCAAAAGCTACAATATGTGCAGAAACAGTGTGAGATGAGGACCAGCTTTCATGTACAGGTCACAATCCTTTTCTTATATGCTGTACTCACCTACCCTAGTAGGAAGATTTTTGTTTTCTTTCTAAAAATGTTTGCAACATTTTGTATAAAACTATGTCCTGATAAAACAAGCTGTGACTTTTAAGTAATCACTCGCTAAGAGCTTCATTATAGCAAACAACAATGTTCTACCTTAAGTCATTTTGACAGTGCATTTTCTGTGCTGCCCACAGACTTGGAGCATTCAAAGCTGGGACAATATCCATCACTAAGAAAACTCCAGAAGCAGCCAAACAGGTGTGTACTTCTCTCAGAAAAGGCCTTTTTAGATAGAGGACCTTTTGTACACTAGTTCTATCCTCAGCCCCTTTCAGGGGCCACACCTGAGAGAGAAAGTGAATTATCAATGACATTTTTTTAAAGAATCAGTGGTTTAACACTAATTTCTAATCAGATCCTACAGAAAGGAACAGCTCGCATGGCAGCTGTACTTTTCCCAGGGTTAATTACCTTTCACTGCTCTCTACTAATGAGTCAGCTGTTCCTGTCATCACACAACTACACTGTGTTCATCTGTAGCTTTAGCTGTGGACAAACACAGTAGCTAGAGCCCTGTTTACATATTGGTGAGGTTTGTTGTGCAGAGAATTTGCAAAGCAGTTTAAAAAAAATACTTAAAACTCCTTACATTTCCATACCTTTTTTCATGAAAACAACTGTACTTCTCAGGCCAACACTGTGTTCTCATGACTACTGAATTAATCAACAAAACTAGAAATCAAAGAACATGAAAACTAATAAAAATTCATTTTTGTAATATTACATAATAGTTTATATGAGGAAGATTAGATCTGCACATGTATCTAGCTAGTCTTACCTGATATTTGGGTAAGGATGTTTATTTATAACTTGTTGGTCTATGGACTGGAAAAAAAAAATCATTGTAAAATATTGTTTTAACCAATAAAACAGATAATAGTGCAAAAAAATAATGGTCATAAGGAAAGAGTTTAAATTATTATGTCAAAATCTAATGAGTCAATGATTTAAGGTTTTCAGTAAACTCCTGTTAATTTTTTTTTTTTACATAATACTAGAAGGTAATTCAATATCAAATAAATAAAACAATTTTCTAGCTGTGGTGAACAGGATATATACTTCATAGCTTTGTAGGATCAAGGGTGATCTTTGTACGTCACTTTTATATGTCTTCTTTACAGATTGTATAAAACTCAGGAGATGTTTAGAAAAGCTAACTTTAATAATTGAGATGGGATACACATCTAGATTTCTTTTGTTGTCAAAGAAGTAAGGAGATACAGACCTCTCCACCACAGCAGTGAACACCTCCAACTAGTCGCTAAAGTTATTCTAGCTTTCTTGCTATGAAAGGAAGTTGTGAAGACTAAGGCTAAAACAAAGCACTGTGTCAGACCTTGCAAAGCTCAAGTCCTGTTTGGCTCATCAACTGGAAATGTTTGCTTTTCACATAGCTGAGGCAGGACTCTAAACTGGAAGCGTCTTCAAAACATGATTCTATCCTAAAATTATCTATACAGTGGTTGCCCTCGTCTGAGCAGATTTCCCTTGGGTAAGATCTGTAGGTGTTAGCAGAGGAAGTTAATTTTCACAATACATTAGAAGAACTTAATGCAGTACAAGGTATATGAGTATGAGCTCAACTACTTGCAGTTGTGTCTGTAACAGTCCTAATACCTTATTAGAAGCTGAATTCCTTGCTAGCTGTCACATAAGACAACTGTAACATTTGTAACTTGCAAATATAAGGTAGGACTATGATCTTCTGAATATGATGATTCAGGAAGAAAAATAAGCTTTTCAGGTCCAGTTTAACCTTGCAGAGTTGGCATCTCAAAATATTATAAATTTGCTTTTGAAAATACCAAGGCAAAAGACCCATATGAATCCAAGGGACCACTTGAAAAGTCATCTGGGAAACGAATAATGCACTTTCCTTTGAATCACCCCTTTCTCCCAGTTGCCTTAGGCTGAGCAGGCTGTATTGACAAACTTGGACACTGAGAAATGAGAAAATGTGACCTATGTGGTTATGGTCTTTTAAAAGGTATGCATTTATTTATTGCTTCATTAGAAACAACTCTCTTGCTTGATTTTGGAATTTTACGTGAAAGTGAGTTTCCTAGAGCTACATTAACTGAGCTTAATGATTCACAGAAACCTCTGAACATCCGGGCCGGGACAGAGAAAACTGTTATTAGGTAATGCTCATTTTGTCTTAGATTATTCCACTACTCATCAGATTATTCCCTTTCCAAACACAATATATCTTCATCCACAGACAGGAAAACTAGGAATCAGTGTCTCTAGTTAGGGAATGGGAAAACCTAAACTTTTGGACTGAGTTTCACCCTTTCCTGAGATGTAATCTGCCTAACAAACTCCGTCAGTAGCAGGGCTTACTAGCTCTCTATTAGAAGTAAACTTTTTGCTGTACACTGAAGCAGCTGAGATGTTAGAAGACAGCTTCTCTAAAGAGCCTGTTGGGTTAATGGTAGAGTTACTGTGGAGATACTCTTGGAGGCTCAGGAGGGAGGAGACATGCCAAATATTTCTCTGAAAATTTTAAGGGCAAAAATCTCCACATTTTCTGTATTGTTTCCACATAAAACCTGACTTATTTACTTTTAAAATATCACCAAAATAACCATGTGTCCGCTAACTTTAAAGATAGGGGTTATCATGCAACTCAAAATAAATATCAGAAACCCCACAAACAAATGGGGAAGCAGGCTGTATGACCTGAAGAGTGTATGCTGAGCTTTCTTTCTGAAGACTGATGTTTTTTGATCATAAGCAACTTACACCTGCAATATTACAGCATTATTCTCTGTGGTCATAAAATAGTAGCAATTATTTTTCATACTAATAACAATAAAATTAAATGATATAATTAATGTTGTTACTATAACATGGGACCCTATAGCTATTTACTCCCTCATGCTATTAAAAAACAGTTAGGGATATTTAAGAGGATACTTTTTTATCATGGCCACTAAAATGTTGACTGTGGGGAAGAAAACTTTAACAGTGCATGAGAGTAGGGTAAATTTTTCAGGATAAATGTTAAATCAGTCTAGTGGGTTATGTTGCTAAACTGGTGTCAATTTATACCATACAGAACTTTGTATGTCCGTAATTTTGGGCACAATTTTCATTGATGTTGAGTCTCATCTACAGAAATGCTAATGAAGGTACACATATACTAACCCTTCATAAAGCTCATTGTTACAAAATTAGATCAAGCTGAACTTAGTCTTATGGAAAGTTGTACTACTCTGCCTATCCTCTCTTCAGGGAAATAGTGTAAAAAGGCAAAGGACTGACCTAGTTGTGACTCCTTGGTTCAAGTGTCATCCTGTGCCTGCCATGGTATGGCTTAGGAAAGCGTATAGTCATATGCTTTCCCTCAAGGTTATGTATGGATCTACAATGTTGTGACCATCCACTATGTAAGTGGCTTACCATAGCTTACCAGACTGGCACCCAGTTCTGATTCTTGAATGTGTTCTTAGTTGCTTACACTTAAAACTTACACTTAGGCACTTTGCCTTTATCTGAAGGAATTTTGGACTGATCGGAAGAGGATCTGTACCTAGAACTTTAAAGAGACAAGATATTTTTAAAAATCCTCACACTTCTATGCTTAAGCTATGGGTATGATATATAATCCTCCAGAAATCAAAATTTGTATCCTCAAATTTCTTCAAACACAAACAAAAAATGGACACCTATGCAATGTATGCACAGGGAGTGAACTTTTGAAATGAAAGCTTTCTTGCAGTTTTGACAGCAAGAGAAACATCAAATCACTATAATCACCTACAGAGACAGTGCAAAAACATCATGTAATCTAATCTAATAATGATCTATTATCTCAAAGTTTGGGAAACAGGGTCTTGAAATTCTGTGAAAAGAGAAAAATCACAGAGGCACCCCTAAAAATGCCTACAGATCCCAAGCAGTGACCAACAGGAGAAAGAAAATCTGTAACTGAGAGAGTTTGTAAGTGTTTCAATGCTGTCATTAAAAAATCCAACTGTAGACAGATTTTAATGCAGAAATTTCTGTTGTATTCTGACATGGATACATATTTTTAAAATCTTTACAACTCATTTATTATTTTTAGGAATTAGTTTTGGGAAAATAAGATCTCTGAAAAGAAAAATTACATAGGTAGGGAATTGGTCTTTTCATTTTTCATTTGTCATCTTTCAGGAGCAAAATTTGGTTCTCTGAGCTGCACAGCCATAGTCAACTTTGCTATTCTACTGTCCATTTGTATCTGAACACACACCAAATTTCATCAATACTGTGTATATACAAGAGGAAATTTTGGTATAAGGCTTATTACCCCTATTTCTGTCTCATGTGAAATCAGTAGAAATACCAAGTTTCTCTGAAGACTAGATATAAGAAGAAATCAAGTTTAGTTTGTAGGCTGGACAGAAATGGTGGGATATCCCTCCCTAACAAGTCTGAAATGCAGATGCATTTCTGAAACAATGACTACTGGCTTCCCATAGTCTCTAGGTAGCATGCAGGCAATCTGTAGACATTTCTACAGCTATGTAGATGTGAGATACATCTTACTTATTTTATACATATACTTCAGGGTGAGATGAATTGCATACAAGAAATTTCCTCTAAAGGGAATCTGGTTGACTGCCTAGACTCTTGTCTAGACTCTTACACTGTTCAAAATGACATTTCACTGAAGGATTCCTAACCAAGAAAACTATGTCAATTGCAGAGCAGCTTATGTAACTTGATGCTATGCTATTCTGAGATGTAATTTAAAATAGAGGTGAAAAAAAGCAAAAGAAATAAAGTAGGGAGCCATCCTCCAGGAATGAAGGCAAAGCCAGTCCTTACAGTAAAAAAATGGCAAAGAAAATGAAGCTGACAAATAAATAAAATAGAGAACAGGTAATGTAAAACAGAGAAAAAGGAGAGTCAGGCACAGCTTTGATATGAGCAGCATGGGTTCAGCATAACAGGAGGATCCAGTGTCAAGAGGGAGAGAAAGGAAAAGGTCAGCATGATACGGAAGCTATTTCTTTAGATATATAAAAATGAGTAAAATCAAATTTTAAGCATAGCAGAAAGAAACTGAACTCTAAGACTGGTATGGATGGAAATATAATATTTATAATGTTTGTATTTGACAATATTTTATGAAAGAATAACAGTTTTCCTGATAAGCAAGGGCTTCACATGGATTGGTGCCTGGTAAATGGGAAGTGTCTTTCAGCTTGAAATATTATCATTTGATAGTAAATATGACTTAAGTCTAAGTTTGTTATTTAATCTAATCTGTTTCTTGGTGTATTATGAACTACTGTATACTTGAGAATTTTGACAGCACCAGTGACAGTGACTTTGCATTTAGTTATCTCTTTTTAACCATCCATAACGCCACATGTCCTGTTCTCTTTGGTGTCTTCTCTTCAGTGCCAAGTTCTGAACCACAAAATTAATGAACTTAAAATCCAAATTCTTTCTAGCAACTCTTGCTTGCCTTTGGAAGCCAACAACAAGAGCCAGATTTTCAAAAATGAAAGTGCTATTGTGCCTACATTTCCTACAAACGTGCCCTTTTTTTCAGAAAGTAAGGTAAATGTTTAGGCAAAGAATTATTAACACCATCATTTGCTTAAGCTGAATGCCAAGAAGGGCTTTTTCAACAAGCACTTAGTGAAACCTTGGTTAAAACAAAACAAAATGAAACAAAACAAAACAGGTTTTATATGTTGGGGTTTATAAACTTATTTATTTATTTTGTGTATTTACCCCAAGGAAGCCATGTCTTGTAAGTAAAATTCACCATATCCAAACAAAAGACTGGCAGCTTAAGTAAGTATATGAACAGGGGGAAGGGAGACTTATTTCCTGAGTTTCAACAGATGTCATACTTAATTGGTTGTGAAATAAACCAGAGCTACTCTCGGCCTGTTTCCCTAGTTTCAGCTGTGAAGACACTTTCAAACATGTGCATTTCCCTCCTGCTTGTCATAATGAGGGTGTGGGGTGAGAATCAAACCTCCAAAAGGACTAAAGCAGCATGCATGCTATATACAGGCCTTCAGATACACTAATTAAACAGAAGTGAGAGTTACATATTTTGTTCCTATGAGGTACACATATCTACAGCATTAAGACAATTCTGTTGACAGATTATTGTCTTTGCCTTCTGCTAATATCAGGAAGTCATTGGACTATCCCATTCTGATGCAACCTTTCCCATCTTCACGTATTCAAAACATCAACAATATTCAGCAACTTGGTGAAAAGCAATATATATTTGTGTATATATATATATATATTTATTATGACAGAGAGAGTATTTCCTGAGTATTTTTTTCCCTTGTGGATGTTTTCTGCTAGAAGAAGGAAAGTAAAACCACAGGTGATACAAGGAAAAAAAAATACAAATTCAAGTATTAAATAGTTAGTTTGGTTAAACATGGAGAAGTACATGAGAAAATGGAGAACAAATTCTCCTATGCAAAAAGACCAAATATTTGTAACTGTGGCTGACCATGAGCTAATGGTAGGCTCATACAAATGCAAAAATACAAGTATAAAATAGTGTTAGCCACTTTTTTATTCCTTGTTGTATGTGTAGCCCTCAAAATTAAAAAGGCTCTTCTGAGCTTCATGGGAAAAGCTAAATATGCAATAGATGTCTTTTAATGAAAATCAGTGACCAAGTGCAAAAAAAGCAGAGGGGGGGGGAGAGAGAGAGAGAGAGAAAGAGAGAGAATATCATATAGAAATGTAATGGGAAATGCTTAAAAAGAGAAAATAAGGCCAAGGTCAGATACGTTTAATTCACCTGTGACAAACAAACTGAACAATATTTGTTCTTTTAGTTTAGACTTGGAACCCAGATCCCAGGAGTACTAGGAGAGAGATTTAATCCCTAGAAAAAATTCAAATTCCCAAAGTGCATGATGGAAACCAGTATAATCCTTCCTGAAGTCAGAAATAAAATAGAAAAGACTTTATTTGCTATTAAAACAAGAGCAGTTATCAAAATCTGTATTCTTTTAATGTTTTGCAGGTCTGACTTTCGGCAGATGACCTCTCTTGTTTGTCCCTACATGTTTTCCAAAATATAAAAGTGAAATAGAGTCCCAAGGGCACTGTACTTGAAAGGTTATGAGAGTTAGAGAATTTTAACCATGCCTGCCAAATCAGCAGATGGCTTGTGATTATAATTATATGCATCAATAAAACGAATAATCTTTACAAAATTTGAATTTCTACTAAAGTAAGGGATTTAGTAAGCAGATGCAACAGAATGCATTTTCTTTAACCCTTTTTGTAGACAGCACTGTTTCTCACAAAAATAATGGGAAGGGCTACCCATAAAGTGGCTTGACCATACACTTCAACCTTAAATACATTTGCTTCCTTTGACAAAGTGTCAATGTTATTTAGCGTGATTTATGTGTTCAGTTGCACTTTGTTCACTAAATGTCTGATGCTTATATATAGGATGATTCCCATTAGACCTGTACTTTAAAATGGTGTTTAATTTTATAAAATGTTACAGATACAATGAAAATGTCATGTGCACTCACTCGTCATTTGTATCACTATGGTAGTTCTTACTATTTAGGATTTGGTGACTTTCCATAGTTTGTATGGAGATTGATTTAAGCACGTTGTTAGTGAGAAAAATATTTTTTTCCTAATTGTGTGAAATGTATTAAATGTGTTGTTTTTATGTTTTGTTTTGTTTTTCAAGAAAATTATTTAAGAGAAAATAACATAAAAATCACAGCCTTAGATTCCAGTTGCTACTGTTCTTATTTTGAAACTTACTTTTGTAATAAGATCTTCTTGTAATAATTTTGAGTCTTACTTTGTGTCAAACTTCTGCGTGAAATAGGAGAAAATCAAACAGTATAAATAAGTAAATAAATAAATAAACAAAAGCCACTCTAAGCCTAAACAATTTCTGGTCTGTATCATAAAAAAGCTGCTCGAAGACATATTTGGAAATATCCTATACTATTCTGACACAGAAAGGAAGAAAAGGTTTGAAAACAGTCCTAGGTACATTTTCAAAAAAAAGTCTTTTGGGGTATTGTAGCTGCCTACCTATGGTATTTTAAACCTTATTTCGTTCAACTGCTAAATGCTAAACTTTATTTGAAGAACTTTTTTTTTTTTTAAAGTACCATAGTATCTCTGATGTGAAGAGTGCAAAACATCATTTTGATGCTCATTAAAAAGTGTATTTTTACTTCAGAAATGACAGAGCTATTACTCTATATCATGTAAATCCTTCTTAGCATAAGGATTATTGACCTGATCGTCCATAACAGTGTCTTTGGAGCCATTACTACTTTGTTGTGCCAATCCAGCTGCTGTACATGTGCTCTAAGTGTTGGGGGGAGCAACTAAGGTGTCAAATTTTCTGCTGAGTTTTAAGGAACTGACCTCTTAACTCCCACTATCACCTGAAGAAACACATTCAAGAAATTGGGTTCTCCAATCCTCATATGCAATTACATTTTGGAAAACTTCTAAAGCTTTATTATTATTATTATTATTTTCCTAAAGACTTATGGAGCAGAGTTCAAACACATGTCTTTAAATGAAAAGTAAGTTACTTAATGGAGTGAAAAGTTCATGTACGATGCCAAACTTGAAAAACAAGCTAGCAAATGTTACCCAAATCTATTAAGCAAATCAATAATCCCGTCATCTTCAAAACACTTATGCACCTGCTTTACTATATTGAAATGAGCCCTCGATCTCACCTAATTGGAATCATTCACATGTACAAACGCTCTTGTAAGTGTACACATACCCAGCAAGGTAAGCCTAGTTTCCATTATAAGGTAACTTTTGCAGTTAGGCTATCACCTTTTGTGAACTAGAAATCTCCAATTTAGAAAGGCCGAAGTTGTTAGTATTATTAAAAGACTTCCATGAATATAGCTGAGAGCAATTCTCTAAAGAGATTTTATGTTAGTACTAAAAGGAGGTAAGAGGGAGACAATCTTTTTTATCACTAATTAAACAGTATCTTTAGTCTGAAGTGATTCAAGATTATTAAAATTCAGAAGCACCAATTCTGCTTATGCAGTTTTTAATAAGCTACAACTATGTGCACATAAACTACAAGAAGTGACCTGATTCCAGTTATATATGCATAGTTCCAAAATTAATCAGTTCAAGTAACAGACAGATTTTATTCTAGACTCTCCAAATATATATGGATGTATCAGAATATAAAGTTTGTTCTGCGTATTATTTACTATGGATTATTTTGGAGTGACAGAGACAGGCCTTTGGGAGGACAATTTGTGACTGACCTTTGATACACTTACTTATCAGGGATATCAGATATTTTGGGATTACTAGTTTGAAAAACTATAAGTGCACAAAAAAAAATGGATTAGAATTATTAAAATCAACTGTGTGATGCCATGAAGTTTTTCAGATCCATATGCACAAATGACACAGGTCTCCTGGAACTGAACACAAAGATATGTGAAAAGGCCTCATATCAGATCGCAAGGTCCAAAAGGTATATATTGAAATGTTTTTTTCTAAAAATTTGGTGTGTTACATAGTTTTTTGGGAGATCAGATGAACATTAATTATCATAAATTAAGATTTCTTTGCCTTTTCTCTTGGTTGTACCAAGAAAATACCAGACAAGGGAAAATTAATGAACCTATGAAAAACTACTGAAACTTACTGTGTGTCCACCTGTCAGATTAGAATAGCTTTATTAATTTTGTAGCACTGTTGCATGTGCATTAGCCCTATGAAATCACTCTCTACTTTTACTAGGATAAAAGATAGCTCAACTCGTTTATTATCATAGAGAATGCTGAAATATTAGATATGCCTTACTCTCTTTCACATAGGTGTACAAAAATCATGATGGTTGTGTGATAGGGATCTGTTCATTTGTATAAACTGTAGTGATGCACCTGAACTGAAAATATCCTGAAATCATACCTGTTACAATGAGCTGAAAACTTAATATCAATTAGCAAAGTTCAAAGCAAAACTGTTTTGTAACCCTTTAGTTTGTAAAATCTCTGCTGATCTAAAAATTAGATGTGAATTATAGGACTTAGCTGAGAAAGCAAGCTTGTTTTCTGATGCCTGCATATCTCTCATTTTCTAAGATAGCATACGGAAAACATGTTGCTCAGAAGCACATACCTAAAATATATATGGAAAATGAAAACAAATACATAATTTTACTGGAGTTTGTTTATTTCCTCATTAAATTTCCTAAGCTGGAAATATTGGGAAGTGCAAAAAGTAGAAATAATTGTAACTTCATATAACTTGAGTTTCAATAAATAGGGATGTTATATAGGTGTGCATAGTATTTATATATATATATGTATATTTTATATAAATATGCATAGGTGGATTCATATATATGCACACACATCTTTGGAAGGAATCACAAAGTGCATACATTAAAATATCATATTTTAATTTCTATAAACTGTGATGTTACTTCTATTTTCCATGCAATAAGAAGGATAATATGCGACATGTCAGAGTGAACTATGTGAACAGTGACTTTTGAAGAGTTTTCAACTGAACAGGTTATCTTGAGATGTCTCTACAAATGATATAGTGGCAAATGTTTTCACAAATTAAATAACTCTTCCAAAATAAAACAAACAAACAAACAAACAAGTAATTAAACAATTGTAATGCCAGCTGAACCTTTCTGAACCTTTCTTGCTTCTTTATCTGTCTGCATTTAAGAAAGTGTTCTTAAAACATTATTTTTATATGTTTTTAAGTTGTTGGGTTTTTCTTTTGGGGGTGGGGGCAGGAGGGGTGAAGTAGAGAAAGCATAACTTAATTTACACAGGCGTCTTGTAATAATATCATGTTGTTTTGAACCTAACATCCCCTGAGCTTCCAAAGTGCAAAGTAGAGAGAAATATTTTAGCAATGCAAACAAGACTTTCTGGCAACTTCCTGTTGCCATTTTTCAGCAAAATAAAGGGTCCTGAGATATTAAACTGAAACACTCTTAGAAAAGGTTTACCATTGGCAGGCACAGGCAGGCACCTGCAATTATAAGATATCAGATGAATATTTTGCTGCTGTGCAAAGAAAATAAGTAATGATTATATAAATGTTTAAGAGCAAATCTTCAACTCTCCTTAATTTCAGCTTGTGTAAAGACAACACTGAGAGATATCATAGAAAAAAATCTGTTAACAACAGATATAGAAAAAACAAACAATCAACAACAACAACAAAAAAGAAAAATCACCACCATCAAAAACAACACAACAGCCCAAATCATAGTAACAGCTTCATTTATATCTGCATAGTTCTAAAAACTCTATCAGGTATTTAGGTGGAGTAAGTAACTGGCTAGTGGACTGAAATGTGTATTCTTACTTATGACACATTTTCAGCAGATTTTACAGACTACTAAAAAGAAACTTTCTGTCTGTAAAGTTCATCAGATGTTAATGTACATCTGAGGCGATGTTTATGGTGTGGCAGTTCTTACAAAGAATATTTATTTCATTATACTATAAGTACAATATCGAGTTCACAAACATACTGTTTCACCTTACTTTCAGAATTCCAGAAACTTTTGTAAGCTGGCAAAAAAAGACAGAGAGAATAGGAAACAAACAAACAAGAAACAAACCCAACCTTGATTCCAGAGACATTTTTCTCCCCTTCATGAAGTGACAGGGAAAAAAAAAAATCCCTTCATTATGACCTACTTGTCCAGAAACGGACTTTCAACCCCATGGTTAGGCTAAGATTTGCTCTACTTTCTCCCTAGGGCATAATTGTCAGACTGACTTACCGTGTGCCTTTTAGCCTTTGTTCTGCCTCTCACGCTGACATCAGGGAAGCAGTGATGTAGAATAAAGCAGGGGTGGGCTAGGTTAGTCCACTGTTTGTGTCGTTGTGTGGTGTGCAGGGACACTCTGTGATACTCTAGTGAGCTGCTAAGCTTTTTTTGTAGGCTTTGTGTCATTTACTTAACGACCAATCTCATTAGCTGCCAGGGTACAATGGGCTGATGCATTTTCTATGTACATACTCTACACAGTGACCCTCAAGGTTGCCGAAGGTCTATTTAATCAGTCAAAATGCTGAATATATTTGCAGTAAATCACTAAAAAAAAATACGGAACCACAGAGGTATCTCATGAGGGTTTACTCTTTCCTAGGAGTTATTTGCAGGTAATAAAGTGATAGGATATGTAGGAAAAAGCAAGGGCAAAGAAGGGAAAGGGGCACTCACTAGGTTTGCACTGGTCACCTTTAATTTAGGGAACCTTGGGGGCCCTGCATATCGCTGTGTCTCTGCTTGTTAATTTCTCTATGCAGTTCATGCTTCAGTGTAATCATGTTATCACAATTAAACCCCTTCAAATAAGAAGAGCAGTGCTAATAAAATACACAGCCTTTTGCACATTGGGGAGGGGATATATGTGTTGGGGGGATGATGTTTATTTATTAACTTCCTTACTATGGGCAACCTCAGGGCTGGCTTCTTTGCATTTCTAACCTCTCGTCAGTTACAAGGTAAAACCCTTTTAACTCTTATGAAAAATGAAATGCTGAAAAGCCCTATGAATGACGACAGCTGTCCATAAGTAACAGGGAGAGTTCTATTGTCCAACTTGTCCCTGGATAAAATGAATACTTTACAGCAGAGGCTGTTCAGTTTGGCTAAAGAGTATGGGGAGAAGGGGAGGAGGTCACTGGAGATTTCGCACACTAATTTAATCTGGGAAAAGGACAGGCACTGCATCTCACTTGAACAGACTGGCGGCAATCTGGGCTCCCACAGAACTATCTCCTTTTGCCTGTGCTCTATTTATTCCTTATCTCTGTTTACCAACCGCTAGGTCCCTTTCATTCACACCACGAGGCCGTTCTCCTACTATCAGTCAGCAGCTGACACTGTGGAAGAGCCTCAAAGGCAAAAAAAAAAAAGGGATCAAAACTAAACCAAAGCTGTATAAACAATGCAACAGTAGAAGTAAATGCATAAATCCTAATTCTTAACCCAACCCACAGGGTGTGAACAGAATCTTTATAGTAAATCCAACAAACCCACCACAGTTAGCATGGGCTGGAGAGGAAATGGGAAAAGCCAAATATCATTCATGAAATCACCATCTCAAGCAGAAACATTGAAAACAGACATTGGGAAATTTTTAAGAGACCTTAGGATAACAGGTTCCTCAGTCCTGTGTATCCAACAGCAAGTAATGAGAGGCATACTTACCTGTGTGCCTGGTATAAAGTGAAACACGAGCCCTTACCATAGCTCACTTGGCTACCTCATGGTTCAAAGACCACAGATAACTTTGCACTCATTGCTTATGATTTAGCTTAAAAGAAGCACAGGTAAAAGTGTTCTGTTTTGTTTTGTTTTGTTTTTAATTTTGTATCTGGAGCTTGTTTTAGGCTCTATAACTTTATATCTAGAACTTAGAAGGCAAATTATTATTGAAGCATTTGTCCAAGTACTTTTGTCTTTAAAACCCTGAATATTTCAATATTGTTCTTTCTCAGTCCTTAACTTACATTTTTCCCCATTACTTGTGTACAAACTTTCAGCATTTATTGTGAAAATATCATGGGTGGAGACAGGAAGGAAAAGAAAGATGAAGTTTGTGACTCATAGAGAAAAGTAAAGGAAAGTAATAATTTCTTTGCATTTGGCATTCTGGGTTTGGATTATTATGGTGCCATAACTGAATATGCTGATTTTCTAATTACAGTGGTACCTTTGTTTCTCTTCTTAAACTGACTTCATAGGAAAGAACTTGCAAATATTCATAGAAACACAGCAATAATGCTTCAGTGAAGCATTCCAGCTCCAGAGGATCTATGCTTTCCCAAGTTTTTCAGACATAAAAGTATCGGTTAACAGCATATAGTCAATATATTGTCAACTGTTTGATCAAGATCACTATAAAAATAACAAAGAAAATGTCACTCATTATCAAAGATGATACTGGACCTAATTTCAGTTTTGATTTCCACCTATGTGCATTATGAGCAATGAAGTCTTTACTACTTGGATCCTTTTTTCCAAATGAATTAATGAATTAAATTTATCCTTTCACCAGCTGCTAGGCAGCAGATGGAACCATTTCTGAAGCCTTGTTGAATTCAATCCATAAAACTCATTTCCTAGGATTAGCAGTCCAAAGTTTCTTTTAATGTTTATATACCGCTTGGGATTTTGAATATCATGATGTTAAACTTTCAATTTAACTATTTTTTTCATTTCATATCAAACAAATATGATCGTTTGGATTTCTATAGCTTTGTAACCACACATTTCAGGTCACATAAGGACAAGAATTCATTTCAAAAGCAATCAAGTAATGCAAGATTGGGATCTGGTAT
Source organism: Anas acuta (assembly GCF_963932015.1). NCBI lineage: Eukaryota > Metazoa > Chordata > Aves > Anseriformes > Anatidae > Anas > Anas acuta. The sequence goes on along the minus strand of NC_088980.1, from coordinate 110,606,808 downwards.
TTTTTTTTGTTTGTTTGTTTTGTTTACATTGCGACACTACCATAGAAACCATTTCTGTTATATTCAAAGATTAATTGAAAAGTTGCATTCTCTGTAACTTTGAGAAAAAAAAATACAATAAAAATTTAGTTTAAATAAGTAATTTGGTAAAATTATTGTTATCTGAGGTTGTTTGTACTGTTTACAGAAACATGACATGTTCCTGAAATAAGTTTTTCATGCACATCTTTTCTACTTACTAGTTAACTTCAGTATAAGATTTATCTAGTTTTGGAAATAACAAAACCCTCAAGCAAACAAACAAAAAGCACAGTAGCAAATTGTGTCACTTTTCTGCAACACTACATTGTTTTTTTTTTTTTCTTTTTTTTGTTTTTGTTTTTGTTTTGTTTTGTTTTCTGTACAATAACAGGAAATATTTTTTAATCAGCTGCAGGACCATGGACAGCTCCTTTTCTTTCATTTTCAATTTTCTTACCCCTGCTACATGCCTTTGAAACAATAATTAAAAATCAGGAGACTTATCTGTGATTTCATTCACAAATATCTATTTATAGATATTTGAAATAACTAAATTATAATTTAGCAAAAGTTTCTACTTATTAGAAATTGACAGAAGAAAAACAAAGTAAAAATATGCCCTCTCCCTCTTAGCTTTCAAAGACATATTATATTAAAAGACTCAAGAATAAAGCCTTATGATGTCAAAGTCTTCCTGTTATTCAACAAAGTAAATAAAACTAAAAAAAGTGATTCGTTCTTGTGTATAACAGTGATTTCCGCTAATTTGGCACAAGAAATCTATATTAATCTAATAATGTAGTAAGCCAAGAAGGCCACATAATAATAATTACCATTGAGTAATTGAATATTTAGAAGGAGGAGGAAAAAAAGGAAGGCTGGTAATCTTAGCCTGCAGGCATGAAAGTACTACAATACACAGATGATATTTACAAGTAAAAATAAAATGATCCAAACTGGGAAGTTAGGAGACAAAGTCTATATTTAGAAATTCTTCATTATGAATCTGGATTATTCGTTACCCACCTTAAAACAGAAATGTATTATTGTATCAGGGAAAGCTTTCATCATAAATGCTGCAATTTTCCCCAAGAATTACAAAAGCGTTGCACAGCCAAATCAAAGAAGACACATATACGCAATTAACTTAACTAATTTAATTGACAGAAGAGATAATAAATGGTCGTTTTGAATCCAAAAAAGATCCTTAACTGCCAAAGTTCACCCCACACAGTTTAAGGATAAAGTCTTGCATTTGTGCTTTTATAATCTATTAGATGA